>NW_020209382.1:0-6944 GCF_003025095.1 Trichoderma harzianum CBS 226.95 | reverse complement strand
TTACTAACCTAATTACTCCGCTAATATAAACTATAGAACTACTCTAAGGTTTATCCCTTAGAAACAGCTAACCTATAGTGCCTATAGGACCCGGTTCGTTATACTAATTATAAAGTAAAGTATTTAAATATTTAATTTAATTACTATAGTAATAATAACTAGCTATTTAAGTATTTTAATAAGTAATATAAAGTAAACTTATATACTTAGTTAACTAAGCTAAATTATTACTAAGTAGTAATAATCCTATTATAAATTATTTTAAAGTTTTAATAATTTATTTATAAATCGTTAAATTATTAAATAATCTAATAATCTATTCTTAATTAATTAGTTAGTCTAATATTTATCTAAGACCAGCTACCCTATAGGCCTACTATTATAACTATAAGAGTTAGGTCGTAACACTAGAAGTTTTTAATTTTATTTTATTTTTTTTCTTTTACTTATTCCTATTAGCAGTTATTTATTTTAATTACTATTTACATAAAATTAATAAAGGGAATTATGTATTATTCTAGCTTAGAGAGCTTATCCTTAATGTTATCTTTTATACTATAGTAATAAATATTTTTTTTAGTTTCCTAAGTTTAATTAACTTTAGATAAAAGGCATAGAAAAGTAAATATATATTTACTTAGTAGTTTTTTTTATTTAATAAAGTGGAGTTTTTACTTAGCTTTTTATTATTTATTTACTATACTAAAGGAATTCTAAAGCTATATTTTAAATTCCTTATAGTTAATATATATTTCTTTAGTCTATATTTTAAGCTTTTTATAGTTATTTTAGCTTTTATTATAGTTTTACTTAATAGGTTGAAACTATAATTTAGTATCTTTAGTAAGGTAGTTTTTTATAAAGATAACTTTATATTTATTATCCTTTAGTATATAAGGGAAGTATCTAAAGTATATTATAAGTTCCAAAAAGAATTTATTTATTTTACGTAGGTTACTATTAAAAAGTTCTAGCTTAGTTAGTTTAAGGACTTTACCTTTTTCTCTTAAATTATCTTAAAAATCTTAGAGTTAAGCCTTAAGGGTATTAAACTTAGCTTTTATTTTATTATAGCTAGCTTAGTTAACTATATTTTTAGTGAAGATTAGTTTAATAATCAATGAACAACTTGGCAAGGTAAATGGATTGGATTTAGACAGTTTTATTATAAAAAAATGAAGCAAGCAGGCAAGCGGGTTATCAGTTCGACGCGGGTAAGCATACAATACTAGCATATTTAAGGGCAGCGGGAATAAAAATTAAAGTGTTGATTATATATTAACTTGGAGTTTAGATATATTCCAAGATGCAAACACAGTCCAATACCACATAACTCCAACCAATATATTAAACTCTTTACAGCTGAAATAAATAGCCCAGTGGGTAAAGAGAGTGCAAAAAGTATTTAATTGATTATTTACTATTCAGTTCGGCGTGTAGCTTATAAGGAAAAGTCCATCGCTCGACGTTTTTCAAGGTAAGAGAACACAAAACGTTACAATTTCCATTTTAGGTTAGCCGAGTGGTACATTTGCCTTATTGAACCTAGCGCTTTTTAATCTACTTTAGTTGCTCATTCGAGAAAACAAGACCCCAAACGCGCGTCAACCTTCGCCTACGTCCGTTATTGTTGACGAACACATATAAACCGAACAAATCACAAACCAGATTGATGGATCAACCGAATCCGAAGAACACAGCAGCAATACTGATTTTGATGGCTTTGCAGAAGGTAATGCAGTGGAATATAATTGCGGTCTTTATCTTAATGACGAGCCGATTCCCTCTAGCGAGGAGCCTGATGTTAGGGTGGAAACCCAAATTCCCCAAGCAACTGCTGCCCTCCCTCCTACAGCATTGGCACACTTCCTTACTGTGTTACTCAAAGTTCCCAATGTTTCTCAAGCGATCTTAGATTTTCCCCTAAATCATCCTCTCGAACAGCATAATGATGATTCATCGTTGGATCTTGGCGGCCTATCTATCAGCGGAGGCCTTAACTATATTACGGCTGAACTCGGCTCTGAGGTCCTAAATATCCTTGCCAGTGGTTCAGTCAAAGAGCCAGAAATAAGACTCTCTTCTGAAAAGCTACGATATATATACACTGGGTTAAGGAAAGAATATGGATATTCACCCCGACCCCGTATTAAACCCGCCAAAGACTGCGCCCAGGAACCTACTTTAGGTTCGGAATTTGATATTAATAGCCTCGTCTTAATCAACTATTGTCTTAATATTCTTCGGGCAGATTATTCCATGGTATCCTACACAAGGCCTTCTCAGTGTCTTTACCACCGACATACATCTACAACTAACGCAGGTCGAATTCTACAACAGCTATGGCTATTACCATAAGAAGTCCGTTCTAATTTATTATATCCCTAACTATTACTTTACCCATTAATCTAGTATATATTATATAACTATTTACTAAGGTTTCCCCTATTTATATTTACCACTAACGGACTCTGTATACGCAGGTCGAAGACTTACGCATAAGAAATTCCAGCATTAGACTAACCGGATTTTACTACTAAGTATCAAAGGAAGTTTACCTGCCAGTCCTTTGTAATATTTCTCTGCCACCTATAACTAAGCTTATTATAATAGCCGAGCGAAATTTATTAAAGTACAGTTTTTTATTAACGCTGTACGGCGATAACAAAATCTGCAATACGAAATACCCGCAGAGTATCTTAGTCTAATTCAACAGGCTATTTAGCGACGTATCCAGGAGCCAGGTAACTAAGAGTTTAGAAATGCACTTCTGGTCGTTATTAGCAAAGGCCTTAAGCTTTAAAGATGGAAGATACTACGTTGGAAGGCTACAGTTAACTAATTTTGGTGTTGGTTGGATTATTTCTTTCACATAGATATGTTGAATGAATACTACACCTATATTGATGTCGGCGTTGAGACTGTGCCAACTTCTGATCTTACCTTCATGTGGCGTCGTGATTTTCTGGAATATTTCGCTCGTTGCTTCCATGCATGTGCAGAAGATGATACTAAGACCACCCCGAATATCCATCCAATGGGCTTCCTTCGAAATATCTGCAACTCAACGATACAAATTTCAATTTCATCTCGCCTTCGGCAACTGGGGCTCTCTTACGCACAACACTACTCTACTCCTAAGGAAGCCTTTGCTGCTGGAAACACATATCCTTTCAGCAACGAAAACTTATCGAGCCTTTCATTAAATAGCCGTGTGACAAAAGTGTTACAATATGTTGGCAAGGCCGTAAGTGTTACACCCGAGGTTCTTGCACGTGCCTATATCCATAGTAAGGTCCGTTGCCATCATAGCCTTACGGCCGTGGCAAAGAGAGCTTTTGGATGCCGCTGGGAATGTCGCGTGACACTGGCACTTTTACGTCAGATCGACCAATGAATGCGTTACCCTAACGAGATTCAACTCGTGCATCACACTTTTAAACCTGGCGCATGGGTTGCACATGAGACGAAGATAATCACTCAATGGTATCGATTCAATCTGAATAAGCTCTGTTATGGTTTCGAACTGATTTACGGCCAGTGTCAAAATCATCAATATATCGCTTGGGAACACACACGTATTATGTTACTTCTGCTTCAATGCATCACTTGCTTCACTGGGATGGGTATTCCTGGATGCACCCACATATAAGGCACGACCAAATTGAATTGCGTCAACAAGCTGCGCAATGTAACCAACCCACCTATGTTGCAGCCACTCACCCGCCTCAGCACGGGCTGGGCATAGGCTTTAACATGGAGAAACACGGTTATGGGTGGTTTTTGGACAAAATTGACTGGGTCAATCTTGTTATTCGTCCTGAGTTTTCCGGGTCGTTTGGTGTGCAAAATGTGAGCTTGTTAACTGCTTTTAAACGCCACTATCGGTCCCTTCGCACCAGTTTTGACGATTATGTGTTTATTACGTCGCTAAGTGCCCAGTTAACAAAGTGGAAACATTTCCATGATCACATTATCTTTATTGGTCAGGTCCTCCGTGCAGTTTGCATTCGGGCCTTTCACAGAGATGTACTCCAGGTGCTAGAACCACATTTTATTCGCCAAAATCACAGATCCGCTTTTGAAGGAAAGATTGGCCTTTCCCTTGACTCTTTGTAACAGGTTCTGCAGCCAACATCTTCTATCCGAGCCATATACGGAAAGAGGTGGAAAATACAAACCTTTCTCACTCTATTTCAATGGCTATGGGGTTCTGACGATGCCTATCAACGTGGTCCTTGGAAGAACCTCCCATACAGGCTGCTTCACTCACTAAGTTCTTCCATGATTACTGGTGTGCTAGGAAGCGAACACACTCGCATGTGGGAGAGGCAGTTTAAGGACCATATCCGAATTAATTGCTGGCTAATGCCCTATCCATCTGGTACTAGCCTAATAAGTCATCGACGTGATGCAGCCGGCCAAATTGAGTTTAAATGGTGGTCAAATTACACCGAGAACTAGAAAGGCATCTCATTCTCGATGTTAATAAGCTAGTTATATGCCAGAACTGGCCATGTTGGCCAAAGGCGCGTTGGAATGCAACACAAGAAAGTCGTAAGTCTCTTATTTAAATGAGCTCCAATGTTATAGCATAGGGTCTGACTATTAATAGGAGTTATGCGGGGACGGCTGGAGCCAGATACTGAGTTAGCATACCTAACAATTTCGGAGATGAATGACCGTCTGCAGCAAATGCCGGCCGATAGGCATAATCCTGCCAACACGGACGCAACATCTGCTCACGAAGAAGCTTGCCCCGACACTTCTCCCAAGGATCAGTGGTTTGTAAGACCTACCGGTAACTCTGTAAATATTGAGCAAGAAGGTGCACTTCGAGAGGATTTAAGTCAACCAATTAGTATCTGCCGTCGTTCTACGTGTTCGTATTATGCAAACTAGGACACGCAAATGAGTACACACGGAAGTTTTTCTTCGTTCCGATTATATGACCAACAGGAGAAATTGTCGAAATTAGACCAGGATGACCGGCGCATAGCAACATCTATTGTGCAAAGAATCGCCAGTAATCTTGTGATAATGCCGTGGGATGATGTATTATATCGAAGAGAACAGGAAGTAAAGAACAAAATTCGGCCAAAACCCCGAATACCGTCCGAGAATTAAAATGATATATAGTAGGAATAGACTCATGTAATGGTATGGAAAATTCCCTACGGGTATGAGATTATTGAATCACCTATGATAATTAGCCAGTCCGTTCTGCTGTGTAGCTTTGCAACGCCCTATTATTTTGCATTAAGATGTCGCTTTCGGAGCCTAGGTTGGTAACGACATCGAGATCCCTTACCACTCTTACGGAGCTAAAGTAAGGACGCTTGCCGTAATGTCAGCCGATGCTGTTTTTTTAAGCCAATCCCAAGCTTGACAGCACAAAGAGCTTAAACAAAAACAGCGCCCAGCCATTTATTAATCAGTAACCCGCTACTATATAGGGATAAAGTCCATTAATATTATATTACTACTATTTTTCTACCCAAAACTACTATAGCCTGCCTAAGGGCTTATATTATATACTAAGAGGCCTGTGTAATAGTTTTCGTTATATACTATAGGTAGTAATTATTAAATTAAGCCTGGTTGGTAAGTCCTTTTAGATATGCTGGTGTAATAGTTTATATTAAATAAATAGTATATATAATATTTTAGTATAGGTAAACTAATATAACTAGAATATATAATATACGTTTATTACTAGCTAAGTAATAATTAATTTTTACTTTAATCTAAGATCCCTACGATGTAAATTATTAGCGGTAGTGTTAGCGCCAGCATATAGTATAGAAAAGCAAGCTTTTAGCTTAAGAATTATTACATCGGTAGTATACGGGCGGAAAAGCAGTATGTAGTATAAATTAAATAGGAGTATAAGTTACTTTATTATATAGTTAATTAGTATTTCTTAATAACTTTAAGAAATATTATTTTAGCCTACTAAGTAATTTAATTAGTAATATAAGTAATTTTTTTTCTTTCTTCTTCTTTTACTAATTTATAAACTAAATAATATTATAAATATAATCCTTAAATAATATTTAATAAGTAAATTCTTTAATATTTTATATAATAATAGGTCTACTGTATTATCCTAAACTATAATATTTATCTATCTTCTTTCTTTATATAGACTAAAGAAGTTATTATAAATCTAAGCCTTATTATATTTACTTATTTACTTTAATAAAATATTTTAAAAAGAAGGTAATAGGAATAGGTTAATTTATAAATAGTAATATATCTACCTTTATAAGGAAATTAAACGTAGGCTTAATAGTAAACTACCTCTTAGTAATATATTAAGATTAAATAAGGAAAGGATATTATAACATAGGGCTTTTATTATAAAATCTAAATAATTAGTATTAAAGTTTATTATATAAAAAATATTATACTATATAATAAATAAAAGCTTTTTATATTATAATATATATTAAGTAACTTTATTAATAGCTTATTATTATAATATAAAGATAAACTTATATTATTTAGTTAGTAATAAGTTATAAAATTTTAATTATAATCCTAAATTTTAAAATTAACTTAGGTTCTATAGTATAAAACCTTATAAAGCTTAGTTTAGTTTCAACTTATATTATATATAAAAAACCTATTATTACAATCTAAACTAATAAAAGGTATAAAGGAAAAGTACCTAAAATAATTATTAACTAAATAACTAATTATAAAAAGAAGTAATAAAAATCAGCGCTCCTATAATTAAAGTAACTTATATAAATACTTCTAATATTTTAAAAAGTAATAAGTTATAGTACTCCTTATAAAATAACTAAATATATAAAATTTAATTTTTTATACTTTTTAAATAACTTAAATAAATAATTATTAATAAAGTATTAAAATTAAATATAAACTAAATTTTTATTATATTTTATTTACTTTATAATTATATTTACTTAAAGCTA
>NW_020209381.1:0-6952 GCF_003025095.1 Trichoderma harzianum CBS 226.95 | reverse complement strand
TTATTATAGTAATTATTATAGTAATTATTATAGTAATTATTATAGTAATTATTATAGTAATTATTATAGTAATTATTATAGTAGTTATTATAGTAGTTATTATAATAGGTAATTTACTTACATAAGGGCCCTGTGGAAATAATAATTATATAACCCTATAAATCTATATAATAGTCTATTACTATTATTAACTTAACTAAGTTATTAAATACTATTACTATTATATTTATTAAATTTAAAAACTTTTTATATTTTAATAAGTATTATTCTAATATTTTAATATATTTAGCTTAGTAATATTTAAAATATTAATATATTACTTTCTTTTGTTTTTTAATTAATTTAAATTTACTTAGTTTGTATTAAGTACTTTACTAAAGAATAATAATAGACTCTTTAATTAACTTTAAGTTTTTAATTATATTAAGCTTAATTAAGTAAATTAGTTTTTTATAATATTAAAAAATATTAATATAAATAAAAATATAATAATTAAAAAACTTAATTTTATATTTATAAAGTTTATAATTAATAAATATAAAGTAAACTAAAAAATTATATTAATAACTTAATATAAGTAACTAAGGAATTTTTTTTTATAAATTTTACTATTTTTTAATTTTATATAATATTTTATATAAAACCTAGCTATATATATATAAGTAAATTTAATTAAAGAGTTTAATTAGTATTTCAATTTACTATTTAGCTTAATTTACTTATAACTTTAATAATTAATTAAATAATATTTATTTTATACTTTACTATACTTTAAAAAATTTCAAAAGGAAATAAATATCTTTAATATAAAATATAATTATATTACTAAAATATATATATTAATTAACTTAGGCTTTAATAATTTTTTATATATAATATAAATTATTAATTTTAAATATATATAATTTTTTATATATAATATAAAAGATATTATTACTTTAATTTTATAAATTATTTATTATATTTTTCTTTATTTAAAAAGTTAATAATAAAATACTAAAATTAATAAAATAAATTTTACTTTTTAAATTTTATTTTTAATATAATTATTATTTTTAATATATAAGTAATTAAATACTTTTATATTATAAAAATTAATTAATAATATTATATAATTATATTATTTACTAAATATAAAATAATAATTATATTAATAAAAATACTATTTTTATAATATTTATATAAATAATATAATAATTAATTAATATTATAAATAAGTATTTTATATTATAGTTTTTATAAATAAATTAAACCTTATATAATACTTAAAAATATTTCAGTACTTAATAAATCCATAGGACTATATAATTATTATTTCTACAGGGCCCTTATATAAATAAATTACCTACTATAATAACTACTATAATTTTCCTTTTAACTACTTCTATAGTTATTTTCTTTATAACCTTATATATTATAAATTTAACTATCTTTTTTCCTCTTAAGTAATTTTATAAATCTAAAGAAAACTTAAAGCTTAATTTAAATTATTATATAGTAATTAATAATTATAAATAAATTATTTAAAAGTTTAATTATATTATATATACTAATTATTAGAAAATACTTTATTTTTATAATTAGTTTTATAAAGATTACTAATTTTTAATTAATATTATAAAAAATATCTTTAGTTAAGTTACTTAATACTAAACAAAAGCTTAATTTTATAATTATAATTATTTAACTAAGCTAGGCCTATAGCTAAGCTAATTACTAAATTTATAATAATTATAGTATTTACTAAGCTTAATATAAAGTATACTATAGTAGCTATAAATAAAAATAAAGGTATTAGAAAAAATATTATAGTAATTATAAAAAAAGCTTAAGTTATAAAGAAAGTTAAAAAAGGAGGAGCTAAAAAAGAAACTAGAAAAAGAGTTAGAAATATAGTTAAAAAAGTAATTAAAATAGTAGCTATAGGGGTAATTAAAAGAAAATTATAGTAGTTATTATAGTAGGTAATTTTTTTTACATAAGGGCCCTGTGGAAATAAAAGTTATATAGCCCCATAGACCTATTGGGTACTCTTTAAAATAATAATATATTAAATAACTTTATATATATTTTATTATACTTTTTATTTAATAGAACTATTATAAATACTTTTTTAAGTATTAAAAGTGTAAAACTTAGTATTAAGTAATAATAAAGGGGTTAAAGGTAATTTATAAATATATAAGATCCTATATATTTAATTTATATAGGTCCTATATAAATTATATAAATAATATAATATACTATAGTATATAGCTTCTATTATATAATATAGCTTCAATTACTTTATTATAAATAACTTTAATATATATATACTCCTTATAGCCTTTATTATCTCTTTCCTCTTTAATAAAGCTTAATATTAGTATTATATTTAATTAAATAATTACGGAAGTAATAGCCTTTAATTATAAAATTAAATATATATATATTTACTATATAAAATATTTAATAAATAGCAAAGGTATTAATACTATACCTTTATAAAATACTTAATATTTTTTCATTTTAATAGCTTAGTTTTTATAAGTTTTTTAAATAACTAAGTTAATAAATTTAGCCTAGTTATACTAAATAATTAAAGTAAATTTTTTTACTATTTTATAATATTAATAAAAAAACACTAAGCTTTTATATTTTAATATATTATAAAGTACTTTTATATATTATAATATCCTTAGTTTTACTAATTAAATAAATCTACTTTATTTATTATAAACATTTATTTATTATTTAAATAAAAAAGCTCTTAAAGTTAACTATTTAATTTATATAAAATATACTTTTTTAAAGCTTTTAAAGCTTTTAAAGCTTTTTATACTTAAAGAAAATATATAATTATGAAATATATATTATTATAATACTTAAATAGCTTAAATTAAACTTTATACTTAAAGAGAATAGCTTAAATTAATCTTTATAATTAAAAAAGATACATAACTATAAAATATATAACTATAGAATATATATTATTATAATACTAAAATAGCTTAAATTAAACTTTATACTTAAAGAAGTTATATAATGTAATTATTATAATGTAATTATATAATACTTAAATAACTTAAATTAAGCTTTATAATTAAAGAAAATATATAACTATAGAATATATAATTATAGAATATATATTATTACAATACTTAAATAACTTAAATTAAGCCTTATATTTAAAATAAATATATAATATTATAATTTTATAAGTATTATTATAACTAAGAAATTTTAGCTTTTTTTTTTATTTATATTAATAAAATTAAATATTATACTTAATTATTTTAACTTAGGGATATTCTTTATTAATTTCCTAAGTAATTAATTATATAATTAATAAAAAGTTCTAAAATTAAGTTTTAATAAAGTTAAGTAATTAATTAAGGCTAAAGTTATAATAAAATTTCTTTTAAAGCTATAGGGACTATAGGGAAAATAAAAAATATTTTACTAAATTATAATTATATTATAAATTAGCTACTTTTAAAATCTAAAAAAAGGTTTAGGTTTACTATATAATTAAAATAATAAATAAGTAATTTAGTTTTTTTTACTAATATTTCTTTTATAAGCTTTTTTTCATTAATAATAGCTTTTTTTATATTTATAAATAAAATAATAATACTTAAGGATCTTTTTATAGTCCCTTATACTTTAGTTTTTTAAAATTATAAAATTATTAATAGCTTAATTATTTACTAATATTCTAAAAGCTTTTTTAAATTTCTTATAACTTTAATTATAAATAAAAATTATCTTAAGAATATATAATTTATAAAACTTAAATAACTTAATTTAAGCTTTAAGCTTTAAGCTTTAGAAAAAATATATAATTATTATATTACTTAAATAACTTAATTTAAGCTTTAAGCTTTAAAAAGAATATATAATTATTATAGTACTTAAATAGCTTAATTTAAGCTTTAGGCTACTTTAATTTAGTTATTTATATATTATATAAAAGTAAATTACTTAAAAAATAGTTTATAAAATATAAAAAATTATTATTAATTATAATTATAATATATTTTATAAAGTATTAGTAGTAAAAAGGAAAATATAGTTTTACTATTATTTCTTTAATTATTTTATTATATTTTATATATTTTATATATTATTTATATTATTTATTATTCATTTTCTTAAATTATAAAAATTTAAATCTTTTATTTTTACTTTAAATTTAAATTTTTTATATTTATATATATATTATTAATATTTAGTAAAATCTAAATCCTTTATTATTTTTACTTATTTTAATTTAAAAAGATTTATATTTAAATATATTTAAATCCTTTATTATTAAAAAATTAAAGTTTTATAAAGTTATATTCTTTCCTAAGTATAAAGGATAAACTATTTAAAAGAAACTAATTATAAAAAAACCTTTATATATATAGCTTTTAATAAACTACTTTATTAACTTTTTTAATAATTTTCTTAATACTTATACCTAGCTTAAGGTTTTTAATACCCTTTAGCTAATTTAGCTTATACTTTACTTTACTTAACTTTAGTTTTTCTTTTTTTAAAGTTTTTAATTATAAGTCTATAATTTTATTAATTATAAATTTAGTTATTTATTTAGCTATTTTATTATATATTTATTATAATTAGGTTGTAGCTATTATAATTATTTCTTTTAATTAAAAAGAAGTAGTTAAGTAACTAGCTTCTTTCTAATTTTCTCTACGTAGATCTTAAAAGTATTATATATATAATTTATTTTCAGGGATTATTATTACTTCTTATAATTTAACAAAAGAATACTTATTTAGTTTAAAGTTATTAAATTATAAATTATAAAGCTTAAAGTTAATTATTATCTTACTAATTAATAATTAGGCCCTGGCCCTTACCTTTATTAATTAATAAGTTATTAAATAGCTTACTTATTACTTAATAATATACCTATAGTTATACTTAGTTAATAAAAATTAACTTTTTTCTTTTTTTTATAATTACTTTTTATTAACTACTATAATAATTAATAGTAATTATTTATTTTATTATTTCCTAATACTACTTAAAAACTTATTTAATTTAAAAAAAATTACTATTTAGTAACCTTTAGGTAATTAATTAATTAATTATTTATTTATAAATACTACTTAATAATTATATATAATAGTATATTTTTTAAAAGCTTATAGTAAATACTATTTAATTTAAATAAAATTCTTATTTACTAAAAGAAATAACTTAAGGCTTTTTACTAAAACTAATTATTTAAAAAGTATTTTTTAATAACTTTAGGTAAAGTTACTAAATTTTAAAAACTAGTATTTTAATTATTTTTTTTAAAATAAATAATTAATTTATTTACCTTAGTTACCTTAATTTATAAACTTATTTTTTTATTTTTTATTTAAAATACTTTACTTATACTAAGCTTATTAATTAATAATATACTTAAATAACTTTATAAAAGTTATATAAATATTAATTCTTTAGTTAATAACTTACTTAAACTATTGCTTTTTATTTTATTTTAGCTTTTTATTTATTTATTATAGTTAATAATATTAATAATTATTAAAACTTAAACTTACTTAATTAAAAAAAAAAACTAAAGAAATAAATAAGTAATATATAAGATTATCATTAAGTAATAAATTATTAAGTACTATTTACGCTATATAACTACTTAATATATACTTAGGTAATAGCTATTTACTAATTTAAAAAGTTAATACTTAAGTAAAATAAGTAAAAGTTAATTTACTTTTTTTTTATTAAAGAAAAATATATAAAGCCTATTATTTATATTAACTTTAGTAAAAATATAATAAAATAAATTACTAATATTATTTTTAGAAGCTTTACTTTTACTTTTTTACTATTTATTACTTTAATTTTTAATTATATTATTATTATTTATTATTAATAATATACTATTTTAATATTACTTTATTCTTTTACTTTAGTATAAATTTTTAATATAATACTATATAAAAAAGATAGTTATTAATACTTTTTTAATAATAATTAAATAAAATTAAAATTAAATTACTTTATAAAGGTAGTATAACTATTAATATAAAAAAGAATTAATTTAAAAAACCTTTAAAATATATTAGAATTAAAGGGTATACTTAATAATAAAAAAGTACCTAAGTATTTATATAATTTAAATATAAATAATTTAAATTTATAAAAAGTAAAAAATAATAAAAATAAAGCTTTAATTAGCTTTTTATAAAGTTATAGGTATATATTATTTTTTAAAAGTAATAAAAAGTAAAGAAAATACTACTTTTATTATTAATACTCCCCTTTTTTACTATTATTACTATTATTTTTATTTTAATTTAATTCTTTTATAAAAAATATTTATAAATAATAAAAAAAAAAGTAATTTTACTATTAATATTATTATTATTATAAAAAAACCTTACTTTTAAATAACTTTAATTTATTAATTAAATAATTAGATATTAAGTTTTAACTTAATACTTTAGGTTTCTTTTAGCTAAATATTAATAAAATTAAGAATATATTTTATAAAGGTTAAATTTATTTTTATAAAAATATTTACTTTTTTATAAATACTTTTAAAAATTATATAATAATAAAATATTAGCATAATATTTATAAAAATAGAATTTTTTTACTAAAAAATAAGGCCTTAGAATAATACTAAGCTTAATTATTAAAAAACACTATTTAGTAATATAAACTAAGTCTATTATTATAAAGGTAATATAATTAGTAAAATCCTATAGTTTTACTATTAACTTTATTATATTATTATAAATTTAAAATTACTTTAATTTATAATTATAATTAAAAATAACTAAGTTAAACTACTAAATTAAATTTTATAAATAATTTAATAAGTTAAATAATAAAGTACTAATATAATGTAAGTAAATTACTACTTTTTAATTTAGTAAGCTTAATAATTATAAATAAAATAATAATTATAAAAATAATTAACTATAAATACTATTATATAATT
>NW_020209380.1:6803-6962 GCF_003025095.1 Trichoderma harzianum CBS 226.95 | reverse complement strand
CAAGGATTTCCAGAAACTAGTGGAGGAGACAAGCCCATACGGCCCCCCCCCTACAGAAACAGACACGTAAAACAGATTGATACTTCCCCATTTCCTTTGTCACATTGAAACGTAGCGAACGCCCGATCTGAACTCGGCGGCTCCTACCGTCCTAGTGCC
>NW_020209380.1:0-6779 GCF_003025095.1 Trichoderma harzianum CBS 226.95 | reverse complement strand
TTACTTAGTGGACGTTAATAATAAAACAAACAAACAAACAAACAAACTAGTGAAACTCCGTGTTGCAAGCTCTATTAGTAAAGATTAAGTACACCGGCTAGTTGAATTTAGAAAGGGCTATAGAGTGCATCCGAATCGTTTTGAACATTAAAGAACACTTTTGGGATGTCATTTAATTCTAGGATATTTTTCAAAGTATAGCCATTTTCCCCAGGCGTTGTGAAACATTCATTCTATAGGGAGAGACTGTCTATTAGGTAGATTTACTTAGAAGAAAGGACGTAGAGTTGCAGTATAGAGATGGTGCCATAGCGGGAAAGATTAACTCCTTCAACATCAATGTAAATTGATGGCGGTTCAATAGGTAGGCGTTCGAGAGAATCCACCACTTTAGCCACGCTATAAACAGTATCAATAAAAGTCATATTTAAGGAATCGCCGAAGTTAGTTCCGCCGGGTAGTGCCGTGATAGCCTTCACTCTGCTCTCAGTATTGCCGCTCAGGTGGACCGCCATAATTTGCGCTGTCTACTGTAAGAAACAAAGAGATGTGAGAATTCTCTCTCTATAGTTAAGAACAAATAGTCAAGTAATAAAGGAACAGTAGCTTTAAATACTCGGTAGAGATCTAATATATTATAACTAATGAAAAAAGGCACTTGTTATTTAGGGAATTGCATAATCCCTAACAAACTTTCATATATCCGCGGCTGACTGCCGTAAGCAGCCTTCTGCAGATATTACCCATGTAACATTCTATAATCAGCTTTGCGTAAAATAACAGTGCTTCAAGTATTCCAGCAAATCTCAGACGGGGTCGGATTCGGTAGGACTACGAAAATAGGTTCCTTAAAGGAGGTTAAATACTTATTCTTTACAACGGGCACCTACTACCACTATTATAAACTCAAGATAATTTATCCACAGGATTTTAACCATTTTATTCCGCAAAAGACCAATAACATTTACTTCCGTACCCAATTAACCTACTTCAACCACAATGGAAGCTAGTATAACAAACAAACAAACAATATTAAGACTGCCCTTATTTATAAATAGCACAGTAGAGATTCACTAATTTACAAGACCTTCACCGTTTTCCAAGCGTTCTTAACCGCAGTCTGAGCATCCGTATTAATAGTCTTAGTATACTTAATTATAAGGTTTACAAATAGCTCGAATATACTCTGAGTATTAATATTCTTTAATACAGGATCTTGTGACGAACCGGGTCCTATAGGCACTATAGGTTAGCTGTTTCCAAGGGATAAACCTTAGAGTGGTTCTATGGTTTATGTTAGCGGAGCGATTAGGTTAGTAATGGGCAATCTTATTACTAGCTAGTAATATAAATAAGAGTAAATATCTATATTCTAATCTAATTATATTATAAACGCTATATTAATAACAACTAGCTATCTAAGTATTCTAATAAGTAATATAAAGTAAACTTATATATTTAGTTAACTTAGATAGAATTAATATATAGAATATTAATCCTCCCCTGGATTAATAAATAGTTTATTAATCCGCTGTTAGATTAAGAAGTTGTGTTTTAATCCTTTTCTAATTGGTTAAAGGATTAAAGTTAATTTAATCTAGACTAACCTGTTAGCCCGTTATTGTAACCTTAAGAGTTAGGTTGTAATATAATGTCCCCCTTTTATTAGTCTTATTCTTAAGACTTTACTATATTTAATATAAGTAGCTATTTCCCCCCCTTTTTTATTAGTATTTTTATTTTTTCCTTATATTTATGTATTTTTATTAATTATTATATTAGGTATTTATAAGAAATCTTATCCTAAGATAAAGTATTATAATATTTTTTTAGAAATTATCTTATTTTATTTTATTAGAATAAAAGACTATATATATTATTTTAATAAAAAGAAGTAGAGTTTTTTAAAATATTAAATATCTAAAGAAGATTTTACTTACTATATTAAATATATAAAGGATAATAAATCCTTATATAATATATATTTATTATTATTAACTTAGCTTTAAAAAATTACTTTATTTTATACTTAGTATAAAAATACTTTTAAAGAGGCTAAAGAGGAGTATAAAATAATTAATATAAAGATTAAATATTTTTATAAATAGAAACATCTATAGCTAAAGAAGATAACTTATATAGTTACACAAGGTATTAATAATTTAAAGGAGTTAGATAAGGTTAAATATAAGGAGGCGGAGGCCGCTTGCTAAGCTACTATAATACAGTTAGTAAAAGGTTCTTCTAAAGTTATTCCTACTTTTTTAAAATCAGTAGATTATTTAAAAATATTAACGATAAATCCTAAGCTAGCATAATCCTTAGGCTTTAATAAAGTTTTTCCACCAGTGCTATTAAGTTCTTAAGATACTTAATAAGTTCCTATATTTCTTTCTTTTCTTCCCCTTTTTCCTATTATACTTTATAGCATTATTTACTATCTTCTCCTATTTTTATTATATTAATATCTTTTACTTTATATTCTTCTTTTTCTTCTTTAACAATAATTTCATTCTAAATAAACCTTTTAGTTTCTTTATTAATTTATACTTTTTTTAATAAGGAGATATAAAATATTAAATATATATATTTTCCTCGTTTTTCCTATTATTCTAGAAGTTTAAGTTTATAATTTACTTTTCCAATTTTTTTTAAAATTTTATAAAGTCTAAGTTTTTTAAAATTAAGTTTATCACTTAGCTTATTTATCTTAATGTTTACTTATTTATTTCCTTATATATATTAGTATAATTAAATTATATCCCCTTCCTAAAGGGTTAGTCCTTTAATCCTATTTCTATCTACGTATTTAATTATCCTTTATTAAATAAATTTAAGTTATTATTACAGTTTATTATATAATTTAATTATATCTTCTGCCTTAATTATAGCTTTTTTAATATTTTCCCCTTACCTTAGTAGTTAGTAGGCTTTAGGTTTAAATCTATAGTTTAGGAAGAATAGTAATTTACTAATTAATTTTAATTCTGTATTATTATATATAAGTTATATAACGGGGAGTAGTTTTACCTAATTGTTTTATTTAAAATTAATGTAATAACGTAAATAAGTCTTAATTATTTAATTAATCCTTTCTATTTATTCGTCCGTTTGTAGGTAGTAGGCTGTACTAGCTTTATAATTTATTCTTAGTCTAACTGTAAGTGCTTTTTAAAATTTAAATATAAATATATTTCCTTTATTAAAGATTATATCTCTCGGTAGTCTATAGCTGCTTATAATATATTTTATTATTACATAAGCTAGTTCTTCTGTATTACTAGCTTCTTTAAAGGGTATAAAGTAGGTTATTTTCGTAAGTTTATTAACTACTATAAAGATGCTATTATAAAGTACCCTTATAACTGATTCTTTTAAAGAAGGTAGCTTAGTAATTAAGTTAAATAAAATTAATTCCTATAGTTATTATAGTATAGGTAGCAGTTATAGTTATTTATATAGTTTATATTTAGAACTTTTAGCTTATCTGTATATTATATATTCTAATATAACTTTTTATACCTATTTCTTAATTTCTTTAAATTTAAAGTATTAAGCAACTTATTAAATAGTTTTTTATATTTTATAGTATCTGTTAAGTTTATATATATATACTAATTTTACTACTTTACTTTATAAATCTTTCAGTACTTAAATAAGTTTATTTAGTATTAGGTATTTAGTATCTATAAAAATATTTTCTAAGTATTATTTATTTTCCTAGTTTTTAATATATTCCTTTATATTATTAATAATTAAATTATTTATTTTAATTTAGTATATAGTGTTAATTAATTAAATTACTAGGTTATTATATTGATTTTTTTTTAGTATTTATACTTTTACTTTTAGGATTTTTTAAAAGTAGTTTAAATATTTACTAAATATATTAGCGCATCTGTTATTTAAGCTACTGTAGTATTTAATTAAAAGCTTAAATTTAGAGAGTTGCTTATAATACTTAACTTATCTATAAGATAGTTCTTACGTTATTATAAAGTAGGTAATATTCTAGTAATCTATAAGGATTATTATTAGAAATTAACTTCTTTTATAGTAGTATTTTTAATACTGCTTACTAAGCGCTTAGTATATAATTATAAACTCTTTATCATAGATAAGGTATCTAAGTTCTGGTTTATTTAGTTTCTTTAAGAAGTAGGTAATAGGCCTAAGCTTTTTCTTAGGTATATTGTCTAGTTAGCTAAGTACTCCTCTGATTGTATAATCTAAGGCGTTGGTTTTAATTATAATAGGTTTATTTAGGTTAAATATTATAAGTACTAGTATATTTATAAAAGTTTGTTTAAGGTATTTAAAGGCCGTTAAAGCGTCTTATATTAATTTAAATTTAATGTTTTTTTTTATTAAGTTTATAAATAGTATAGTAATTTTTAAGAAATCTTTAATAAAGCGTTAATAGTAGTTAGTAAGTCTTAAGAAGCTTTATACTTACTTAATATTCTATAGTAGTTTTTAATTATTAATTACCTTAAGTTTTTTAAGGTTTATTTAAACTCTACCTAGGGTAATAATATATCTTAGGAATATAATCTTTTATATATAGAAGTTATATTTCTTAGGTTCTACTAGGAGTTTATTATTTTAAAGTATTTATAATACCTTCTTAACGTATTCCTTATATTTTTCTAAGTTCTTAAAGTAAATAAGGATATCGTTAAAGTATATAATAATAAAATAGTTTACGTAGTTTTATAATATATAGTTAATTATTTTTTAAAAGGATACTGGAGTATTTATAAGTCTAAAAGGTATTACCTAGTATTTATAAAGTCTATATTTAGTGCGGAAGGCGGTTTTCTATTTATTACTTTTTTTAATTTAAATAAGGTTATATACTTCTTTAAGATTTAGTAAAGTAAAAATCCTTACTTTTATAAGCTAGTCCTTAATTTCTGAAATTAAAGGTAGCAGTATAATATCTTTCTTAGTTATTACATTTAGTTATTAGTAGTCTATAATAAGTTAAAGTTTTCTGTTTTTTTTAAGTATAAATATAACTGGATATTTTACTAAGGATTTAAAGGGTTTAATATATCCCTTCTTTAGCTAGTCCCTAATTTATTTATTAAGTATTTTAAGCTCGGTGGCGCTTAGGTTATAGATTTTATTAAATATTAGGACTTTATTATTTATAAGCTTAATTTTATAATCCTATTGGCTGTGTTTTAGTAGTTTAGTATTTAATTTTTTATTAAAGACTAGTATATACTGGAGGTTTATTAATATATTTTTTAAATATTTTAGTATTTATTAGTCTTAGTAGTATAATTCCTTAACCTTTTATATAATTAAGTTTAAAAATCTAAGCTGTTTTTTCTTAGGTTTCTTAATATATTTAATTATTCTTAGGAGCTTCTTTAGCTTTTTAAATTATACTTATTTTATAACTTTTCTTTTTTTTATATGTTTTTATATTTTTTTATTTAATACAGGGGTTACTAATCCTATTGTCGGGGATATTATAGTATTTTATTAATCCTCTTAATTTAATTATAGTATATCTTTAAAATTAATTAGTTTAGGGTAAGTTTACTATCTTACCTAGCTTTTAATCTAGTTAATATTAGGGTTGCGTAATTTAAGCTAATTATATCTTAAGAGTATATTATATTTAGTAATATTTATAATATTAAATTTAAATATATTTTTAATTTTACTAAATTAGATTATAAGGTAATTAATTTTACAGTTAATAATTCTATTATTATATATAAATTATTATTTTTTAATATTTATAAGGGTATATAGTTTCTTCTTCTTATAATAGTTTAACTATAGGTAGTTAATTAATTAAAGCGTAATATAGCTTATTATAACTGTGGAGTTTATGTAGACTATAATTAGTTTATTATTTAACTATTTATTTATTAAAAATTTCTATAATTTCTTTCCTTTTATTATAGTATTTAGGTTATAGTAAGTTATATTATCGGCGCTATTATAATAATTATTACCGTAAGGGTTAATATTAATATCGTTTAGGTTTAAGGTAATTTATCCTAGTTTATAGTTTTAAATATTATAGCGTTTATATTATATATATTTAGGCTAAGGGATATATCTAGTGGTAAGCTTATAATACTTCCAAAGGTTGTTTTAGTTAATTCCTTATAGTTTATTATTATTATTATACTTTATAAGGTTAAATCTTTATTATTTTAGGTTGTAGGTAATGTATATAAGGGCTTAGTATTAGTATTAGTGCTTTTTGTAATAATTTTTATTATAGAGCGTAAATTCTTTTTATTTATATTCTATAGCTCTATAGTCCTTATACTATTTTTAAAGTTTAAGTATAATATATTACTTATATAATAATAATTTACAGTTAATAATATTAGCTTTATTATATTAGTTTATAAGTAGTATATTATTAATAAAGTAGATAGCTAATTTTAGTGTTTTAGCTATTAAGTATTTGTCTACGTTAGTCTTAATATATTATTAAAACTAGTTTCCGAGTACTTAGGTCTTATTATAGGTATTATAGAGGTTAATCTATTTAATTTAACTCTATTACTTAAGGAGTTTTTTGTAATCCTTAAGTTCTTTTTAGTATATAATTTTATTATAGCGTTTATTTTTTTTAAAAATATTTTAAATTTTATATTAATCCTTATATTTTTCTTAGTCTACTGTAATTATTTTATAAGGGTAGTAAAGTCCTTTAGGTTTTACTAACCTATATTAGTTATATATATGTTTTTTAAATTTATTAATTTCTTCTTACGTTATTACTTTATAAAGGTTATACT
>NW_020209379.1:0-6964 GCF_003025095.1 Trichoderma harzianum CBS 226.95 | reverse complement strand
ATATATATATCTAATATTTTATATCTCCCTATTAAAAAAAGTATAAATTAATAAAAAAACTGGAAGATTTATCTAAGATAAAATTATTATTAAAGGAGAAGAAGAAGAATATAAGGTAAAAGATATTAATATAATAAAAACAGGAGAAAATAGTAAATAATACTATAGGGTATAATAGGAAAAAAGGAAAGAAAAAGAAAAAATATAAAAACTTATTAAGTATCTTAAGAATTTAATAGCGCTAGTAGAAAAACTTTATTAAAGCCTAGGGATTATACTAGCTTAGGATCTATTATTAACATCTTTAAATAATTTACTAATTTTAAAAAAGCAGGAATAACTTTAGAAAAACCTTTTACTAACTGCGCTATAATAGCTTAATAAATAGCCTCCGCTTCCTTATATTTAATCCTATTTAACTTCTTTAAATTATTAATACCCTGTGTAACTGTATAAGTTATCTTCTTTAGCTACAGACGTTTCTGTTTACGAAAACGTTTAATTTTTACATTAACTATTTTACACTCCTCTTCAGCCTTTTTAAAAGTATTTTTATACTAAGTATAAAATAAAGTAATCTTTTAGAGCTAAGCTAATAATAATAAACGTATATTACATAAGGATTTATTATCCTTTATATATTTAGTATAATAAGTAGAATCTTCCTTAGATATTTAATATTTTAAAAAGCTTCGCTTTTTTTTATTAGAATAATATATGCAGTCTTTTATTCTAATAGGATAAGATAAAATAATTTCTAAAAGAATATTATAATGCTCTGTCTTAGGATAAGATTTTTTACAAATACCTAATATAATAATTAATAAAAATATATAAATATAAGGGAAAAATAAAAATATTAATAAGACTAAGGGGAAGTAGCTACTTATATTAGATATAGTAAGGTCTTAAGGATAAGATTAATAAAAGGGGGATATTATATTATAACCTGACTTTTAAGGTTACAACAACGGGCCAATAAGTTAGCCTAAACTAGATTAACTTTAATCCTTTAACTAATTAGGGAAGGATTAAAATATAACTTCTTAATCTAACAGCGGATTAATAAACTATTTATTAATTTAGGAAAGGATTAATATTCTATATATTAATTTAATCTAGGTTAACTAGATATATAAGTTTACTTTATATTACTTATTAGAACACTTAGATAGCTAGTTGTTATTATAGCGTTTATAATATAATTAGATTAGAACTTAGACATCTACTTTTATTTATATTACTAGCTGGTGATAAGATTGCTCGTTTACCGACCTGATTGCTCCGCTAACATAAACCATAGAGCCACTCTAAGGTTTGTCCCTTGGAAACAGCTAACCTATAAGTGCCTATAGGACCCGGTTCGTCACATTATACTAATATAAACCCTTAATAATATAGAGTAAAGGCTTAATTTATTAGCGAAATAATAAAAAAACTTTAAATTAAAAAGAGGATAAAAGAAGTTAAAAACCTTAACTTCTAAAGCTTAAAAATATCCCTACGTAGTATTAATAAAAGTAAACGAAAGCTGCAGAAGCTTAATCTTTATAAAAGTTTACTAAAGGGAAATAAAACCTATATAAACTTAACTAATTTTTAAAAATTATAAAAAGAAAATATAATAATTAAAAAAGAAAAATAGAAGAACTTATAGACTTAATAGCTAATATCTTAAAATAATATTAAATATTTAAGGCTTTATTTTAAAAGACCTTAAAGAATTTTAATAAAAGTATATAAATACTACTTTATACTAAATAGGATTATATAATAAAATTAAAGAAAGGGAAATAACTAAAATACTTTCTACTGTATAACCTTAACTAGTTAGAATTAAATACTTTTAATAAATAAATATAAAAATAAAAGGAAAAAGGATATATTAAAATTTCTAATTCCTTAGTATAATACTTTATTATTTTTATCCTAAAGAAAAATAAAAAATTATAATTAATTATTAACTACTAATAGTTAAATAATATTATAATTAAAGATTAAACTCCCTTATTATTAATATTTAAAGTAAAAAATTAGCTATAAAAAGCTATAATATATACTTAATTAGATTTTACTAATACCTATAAATTAACTTAAATAAAAAAAGGATATAAATAAATAATAGCCTTTAGTACCCTAGGAGAATTTTATAAATTCCTAGTAATACCTTAAGAATTAATAAATATACTTATATTCTTTTAAAAAAGAATTAACTATATTCTTCGGAAATATTAAAATAAATTTATTATTATATACCTAGATAATATTCTAATATATTCTAAAAATAAAGAAAAATATAAAAAATATATATAATTAGTACTTTAAGTACTATAAAATAACTACTTTCTTATAAACCCTAAGAAATATTAATTTTATATATAAAAAGTAGAATTTTTAAAATATATTATTACCCCTAGAACTATATAAATAAATCTAAAGAAAGTTACTACTATTAATAAATAGCTAACTTTAACGTTAGTTAAAGAAGTATAAAGTTTCTATAAATTAGCTAACTATTATTAATACTTTATCTAAAACTTCTTAGTTCTAGCCTAACCTTTAATAAATATAATAAAAAAAAATTAAAAGTTTAAATAAATAAAGGAAGCTAAATAAGTATTCTAAGCTATTAAATAAGCTATAACCTTAAAACCTGTTTTAGCTATATATAACCTTAAAAGGCTAGTGGAAATTAAAACTAATGTATTAAAATACGTAATTGAAGGAGTACTAAATTAATAAAATAATAAAGGGAAACTTTACTTTATAGTATTCTACTCCTAAAAGCTTAATAAAGCTAAACTTAATTACGTAGTTTATAATAAAGAATTCTTAAGAATTAAAAGGCTATTTAAAATAGTAAAGCTAATATTATAAAGGAAGTAAATTCTAAATTAAAATCTTTATTAATTATTAAAATATTACTTACTTTACATTTACTTAAAAGCTATTTAAATAATAACTAAAATACTTTAAATTCTTAAGTAAATTTAATTATAAACTAATATATTATAAAGAATTAGAAAATAAAAAAGCTAACGTACTTAGTAGAAGAATTAACTATTTTTAAAAAATCCCTAATTACTAAAGTATTATATTATACTAGAATATATAAGGTAACTATAAATAAAGATTTTTTAATATAATCTTTAAAGTATAAGAATATAATAAACTTTTTAAAGAAATTAAAGAATATATAAAAAACTAAGAACTATATTAGTTTCTATTTTAAGTTATAATTTAAAATAAATATTTTATAAATAACAATAAGTATTAGGTACCTCTTAAATTATAAAAAAAAGTTATAAAATATATTTATAAATACCTACTGTTTAAATATTAAGGAATTACGACTACGTACTAATAAATACTTATAATATACTAATTTAAAAAAATAAAGAAAATCGCTACTAATATTATAATAACCTATAATAAGTATTAATATAGAAAATATAGAAAATATAAACCTTATAGAAAACTATAACCTTTACTAATACCTAAATTATTATAGAAAATAGTTACCTTTAATTATATTATAAACCTACTACTTTTTAAGGAACCTTTTACTAAAGTAACCTATAATAGTATCTTAGTAGTAGTAAATAAATTTATAAAGTAAATATACTTTCTACTTTATTAAAAATTATATTTAGTAAAAAATCTTATATATATATATTTAAAAATAATAATAGCTAATTATAATATACCTTAAGAAATTATTTTTAATAAAAAATAAACTTTTACTTTTAAGTTTTAGTAAGAATTTATAGTAAGACTTAAAGTAAATTATAAACTTAGTAATATATATTATCCTAAGATAAACGGTTAAATAAAATAAATAAATTAAATTATTAAGTAATACCTAAGATATTTTATTAATTTATAGTAAAATAATTAAATTAATAAACTACCTCTTATATAGTTATATTATAATAGTATAAAATTTAAATTTACTAAGTTAATACTATTTTATACTTTATATAAATATACTCCTTTAGTATATAGGCTACTTTAAAAAGGACCTAATGCTAATAAAGTATAACTTTAAGTAAAATTAATAATTAACTTATATAAAGAACTTAAAGTACAGCTAGAACTTATTTAAAAATATATAAAATATTATATAAATAAAAATAAAATTAAGGGACTAATCCTTTAAAAAGGGGATATAGTTTACCTACTTTAATATATATAAAGCTATAAAATATTAAATATTAAGATAAACTAACTAAATAATAAGCTTAATTTTAGGAAAATTAGCTTATTTAAGATTTTAAAGAAAATTAGTAATATTAACTATAAACTAGAAATACTAAAAGGTATATAATTAAGATACCCTATATTTTATATATTACTTTTAAAAAAAGTATAAATTAATAAAGTAATAAGAAGATTAATCTTAAATAAAATTATTATTATTAAAGATAAAAAAAAATAAGAAGTTAAAAAAGTCTTAGTAGTATAAAGGAATTTAAAAAAAAATAATAAAATTAAATACTAGGTTAAATAGAAAAAATATAACTTAATCTACGATATATAGGAACCTATTAAAAGCTTTAATATAATAGAATTAATTTAAGACTTTTAAAAAAACTTAGGATTATACTTAAAACTCCTAACGCCAGCTACTTAATAAATAAGATAACCTAAGAAGAAAAAGGTATATAAATTTCCTTTAATAATATAAGAAGACTTAGATTTTTAAACTTTAAACTAATACCTAAGGAAGACTAATTTATATTATTAAAAATACTTAATAGTTATAAATCCTACACTACTGCCTACTTTATAGCTACCTTAGCGTTAACTTTAACTATTTTTTAATAAAATAACTCTTTACCTTACTCTTTTACTTTTTTATATATTTTTTAAATATATAATAAACAACTAGCTGCCTTAGCTAACTTAGATTATAACTTAATTATTTAAGTATTTAAAGAATTAAAATACTCCTTAGCCTCCTCCTTTTTATACTTTAAAAAACGTTTTTAAGCTATTACTCTTTTAACTAAGGAAAGTTAATTATTACTATATTAAAAAGCTAAAATTACTTATAAATACTTATAATAAAAATACTATTATAAGATTTCTTTACCTTTACGTAGTTTCTATAATAAAAGGAAGTCTTAGAAATTACGTAGGCTAATTTAAAATAATAATAACAGGTATACGGTATATCTACAGCTACTTTAGAAGTTAATATATACTTTACTAAAGAAAAATTTTTATACCTTTTATAAACCTTTATAAATAAATTAAATATAATGAAAATATAAAGAAAAAAGAAAATATACTTTATAAAAATTATATACTATAGCTAGATTAAGTACTAGGCCTTATTAAATCTTAAGGATAAAATTAATAAAAGAGGGGGTATTATATTATAATCTAAACTAATAAAAGGTATAAAGAAAAGGTACCTAAAATAATTATTAACTAAATAACTAATTATAAAAGGAGCAATAAGAATTAATACTTTTATAATTAAAGTAACTTACATAAATACTTTTAATATTTTAAAGAGTAATAAGTTATAGTACTCCTTATAGAATAACTAAATATATAAGATTTAATTTTCTACGCTTTTTAAATAACTTAGATAAACAGTTATTAATAAAGTATTAAAATTAAATATAAACTAAATCTTTATTATATCTTACTTACTTTATAATTATATCTACTTAAAGCTACTTCCTATCCTCTCTGCTAACATAAACTAATTAACCTTAGCTTATTACCTTAGGAACTTACCCTATACTATTTAAGTATTAGGTCGGGACGTTACACAACCTTAGTATTAAGGCTTATATACTATAGTATATATATCTTAGTAAGCCCATAAGGTCTCCTTATAATTAGCTATCTATCCCATAGTTCTTCCAGGAGGTATTACAACCTAACACTTATAGTCGCAATAATAGGCCAACCGACTAAGTACAATTAGATTAACTATAATCCAACCAGCTAATCAGACCCCGCTTGTCTTACTTATTTAACAAGCTTAGTAAACTTATGCTTTTTATACTTATCTTATAAACTATATAAGCCCAAAGTTAACTAAGTATATAAATTTACTTTATATTACTTATTAAAATAGCTTAAATAGCTAGTTATAAATATAAAATAATACTTAATTATACTATAAAAGTATTATTTACTAGTTATATAAATAAACCCTTTTATTTTTATTAATTACCTATTAGTTTAGCCTAGCTTATCCACTAATATAAACCTAGTATAAGGTTTATCCCTTAGGAATTCCTCTTATACTAATACTATAGAAACTTAGCTTATTATATATTTATAACTCTTATTTAAAGGTTACCTTAGACTATAAGTAATATTACTATAAAAATACTAAATAGTTAAATTCTATATACTAGACAAAAGAATAGATTAAGAAAGTAAAGTCTAAAGTATATATAGAAGTAATATTAAAATTTCAGACTTATTTAAAGAAACTACTAAAATAATAAATCCTAATATAAAAGAAATTACAACTTTTTAACTACTATTAGTTAATAATACTAAAGTATAATAGCGCTTCTTAGACCTTAAAGCCTTAGTTACCTATATAAAATAAACTATTAGGGATTAATAAAATACTATTAATATACTTAATAAATAACTTAACGCTTAATAATAATAATAAAGGTAACTACCTACAGCTTAAGGCTAGTAGAAAGGTCTTTGTAAAAAGGAACTAGGTAAAATTATTAAGCTACCTCTGCTAATACTATTTAATAAGGACTTATAAAAATTTAAGGGGTTTCTTATAGATATAAAGTCCTATTTTAGGTACTTTTTAACTACTATAGCCCTACTAAAATAATAAGTTAGCATTATAGAAAGCTAACTTATTAAAAAACCTAAGAATTAGTTTAAACTATACCTTTAAGACTTTAAATAATATAATTAAGCTAAAAAAAAGGCTACTACTAATATACTTTTTAATAAATATTAA
>NW_020209378.1:0-7080 GCF_003025095.1 Trichoderma harzianum CBS 226.95 | reverse complement strand
TTAAAAATAGGTTTATTAGTTAGTTAATAATTAAAAACTAATTAAAAATTAATTATTTATAATATAATTTTTTTTAAATTAAATTATAAATTTATTTAATAATAATTAAAATATTTATAAATATCTTAAGATAATTTTTATTATTTAATTTATATTAAATATATTTTTTAAGATTATTTATAAAATTAATTATTAATAGGTTTTTATTAATAAATTAGTTAATTATATATATTTTTATTATTATTATAAATAATTAAAAGTATATTTTTTTTAGTTTTATATTTAGTAAAATAATAAATATAATATTTTAAATAATATTAATAAAAAACCTTATAGTTAAATATTTATTAAAAATTAATTAAAAATTAATACTTATAAAGTTACCTTTTTTTTAATTTTAATAAATATAATAATAATATTTAATAATAGTATCTTATTAATTAGTTAATAATTTAAATATAGTTAATTTATTAACTATTAAGTATTATAAAATTTTATTTTTAAAGTTAAAAATATAAAAAAAAAAAAAAAAAAAAATAAGTTTTTTTTTATAATTAAAAATAAATAAAATTATAATTAATTTATTACTTTAATAATTAATAAAAAAAAAAAAATTTCTATTTAGTTAGTTATTAAATTACTTTTAATTTATTTTTATATTATAACTTTAAATTATTATAAATATTAAATAATAGTTTATAATAAAATAAAAAAAATATAAAAAACTTATTTTAAAAAAAGATAGTAATTTATTTTTAATTTATTTTTAATTTATTTTTTATTTATTTTATTAAATTTATAAAAAAAAATTAAATAAATTAAAATTAAAAAAATATTAAATAATTATATAAATAATTTATACTAAAGTATTATAATAAAAAAAGAATAAATATAAATATAAAATTCTTTATTTTTTTATATATTTTTAATTATATTTTTATTTATTTTTTTATATATTTTTAATTATATTTTTATTTATTTTTTTATATATTTTTAATTATATTTTTATTTATTTTTTTATATATTTTTTTATATATTTTTATTTATTATACAAATATTTTTAATTTAAAATATATTATTTTAATTAATAAAATAAACTTATAATATAATTATTATAATTATATTTTAAATATTAATATTAAAGGTAAAATATAATTAAATAAAATTTAATATATAAAAGTAATAGAAATAGTATTTAAAAAAGTTTTATAATATATTTTTTTATAAATTATTTATAAATATTTAATTTTATTTTAATAAAATAATTAATAAAATAAAATTACTTAGGAAAAAAGAAAAATATAATATTATATTTAAATTAAAAATATAAATTATTTATATTAATAATATATAATTATTTTAAAATTAAGTAAGTATATTAATATAATATTAATTATTATTTTTGTAATAATAATATTTTAGGTTATTATTTAATTTTTTCTTAATAAATAAAAAATATTTTAAAAAAAGGAATATATATTTTATATATTATAATAATTATTTAATAAAAATTAATTTATTTTTTAATAATTAAAATAATATATATAATATTTATAAAGATAAGCTTTATAAATTAATTAGCTAAGTTATATTTAAAAAAATATATAAAAAAACTTACTTAAAAGTATTTAAAAAAAATTAAAAAATTAAAATAAATATAATTATTATAGAAAGTAAAAGTAGTTAATTTTAAATATAAGTATTTTATTATAAAAATATTTATGTAAAAAAATAAAAAAAATAAAAATATTAATTTTTAATAAAATATAAAATAAAAAATTCTTTTTTTATTATAATTATACTACTAGATTATATACCTAAATTTATTTCTTTATCTTTAAAAGCTTAAACTAAACTACTTTATTATTATTTAAAAAAAGCTATTATAGGTATAATAAGGTTTTACTATACTACTTACCTTAGTACTACTATATAATATATAGGCTATATACTATATAATCCCTAGGGCTATACCTAAGAATCCTTTATAAAATTATAAATTATTTTAGCTACTATAGCTCTTTAAGCTTAAGTATATTAATATACTACTACTTATTTAACTAGCTATTATTAGTAATTTTTTATTATAATTTTTAAGCTTTTTTTATAATTACTTAAGTAGTAGTATTAATAATAATTATATACTTTTTTATTTTAAAAGTATTTAGTATTAGCTAAGGTAATATTACTTAGGTTATATAATTTATAATATTTTTTAAAGTTAATAATAATTACCTTAGCCTTTTTTAATTATAAAATAACTAAGTAGTCCTTAAAGTAATTATTTAAAAGCTTAAGGTATTTAAAATATTTAAAAATTAGTAAATAAAATTTATAAATTAGCTTTTTATATATAACTATAATATAGTTAACTTAGTATTACTTTAGTAAAAATAAAATAATTTTTTTATAAATAATTAAAAAAAAGTTAAAATTAAAAATATTTAATAAATAATAATTAATATTAACCTTTATATTAAAGATAAATAGTTAAGTAATTTTAAGTATATTTTTTATAATACTTTAAAAAAGTATAATATAAAAAAATAAAAAAATTTACTAACCTTAAATAATATAAATAATAATAGTTAAATAAAATAAAAGTAATACTTTAATAAATTTAAAAAAAAACCTTAAGATTATTAACTTAAGATTAAAAAAGTTTTAAAAAATAAAATTATATACTTTTTAAAAAAGTTATTTATTAAGAATTTACGCTTTTATATATTTTAAAAATTACTTATTAAAGAGAAAATTAATTTTTATAAAAATTCTATATTTACTTAAATTTACTAAAGAAGTAGTTTTTTTATATTAATAAAAAATAATATATATTTTTTTTTATAATAAGTTATAACTTATACTATAAAATTAAATTAAGTATTAAAGTTATAAAGTCCTCAATATATATAAGAAAATAGTTTTTTTTATTATTTATTACTAAAATAGCTTTTTTAAAGAGGTATATAAAAGGAAAATAAATAAATATTTTAAACTTTTTTATTTATATAAAAAACCTTAGTATTTTTTTTAATAAACTTTTAAATTTTAATTATACTTTAATAATAATTACTTATAAAAATAAAATAGTACCTTAAGGCTAGTATTATATTTATAATAGTTTAAATTATTAAGCTATTTTTTATTTATAATAAGGAAAATTAAATAATTTAGGAAATATATATTAGCTAAAGTAGTTGCTTTTATTATAACTAATATATTCTTTATACTATAAGTAAAATAATAGCTATAGGTAGCTTTTTAAATAAATAAGTAAAACTTTATTAATACTTATATAAATTTAAATATTAATAAAGAAGTTAACTTAATTAATATATACTTTATAAAAGTATAAAGGCTTAAAAAAGTATTTATTAATAAACTTTTTATAATTATAATTATTAATTAACTTAGCTTATTACTTTATAATATATAAAAAGTTTTTATTTTAATTATAAATAGTAAAAAAAAAACTTATTAATTTATAAAAATATATATAAATATTAATAAAAACCTAAGGCTAAAAGGTACTTTTATTTTATTAAGTATATTTATTATAGTAGATTAATAAATATACTTTAGTATATAGTTTTATTAATAATAATTTAAATATAATTAAAAAATAAATAAAATTTAACCTATATATAAGTTCCTTAAGACTTATTAATCTAAAGTAAAGGTTTTTTTTATTACTTAATTAAATTTAGAAAAAATATAAATCCTTTTTATTAAAAAACCTAGTTAATATACTAGTAAAATACCTTTATAACTTTAAAATTTTATAAATATATTTAATATTAAAAAATCTAGTATTTTACTATTATATTAAATTATAAATTATATTATTAATTTAATACTTAGCTTTACTTTACTTTATAATATTATTTACTTTTTTTTTTTAATAAAACTTAAAAAATTATAAATATACTTTAATAAGAATTTAAAAAGTAATTATATTTAGTTATTAAAAAATCCTATAGGTATACTTATTTTTTTTATTTTAAAAAAAATAAATCTTTATAATTATATATTAACTATTATAGTTTAAATAAAATAATAAAAAAGAATTACTATTTTTTACTTTTTATTTTAAAAATCTTTAACTAAATTTAAAGGGTTAAGTATTTTATAAAAATTAATATAAAAAATATATATTATTATATTTATATTAAAAAAGGGAATAAGTAAAAAATAGCTTTTTAAATATATTATAATTACTTTAAATATATAGTTATATTAATAGGTTTAATTAATACCTTAGCTATATTTTAATATTATATTTATAAGGTATTATATAGGCTATTTAATATTATTTATATAGTATATTTTAATAATATACTTATTTTTTTTAAAATTAAAGAAGAATATATTAAGTATATTAAGCAGGTACTTAATTAATTAAGAAAAATAAAGCTTTATATTAAACCTTTAAAATATATATTTTATTAAAATTATATTAAATTTTTAAAAATTTTTTTTTTAATAAAGGTATTTTTATAAACTTTTCCTAAGTAAATATAATTATTACTTAAGTATTACTTATTATTTTATAAAAAATCTAGGTTTTCCTTAGGTTTTATAATTTCTATTATTAATTTATAAAAGAATATTTTAAAATTATAATATTTTTTACTACTTTATTTAAAAAAAATATAATTAAGGTTAAAATAATAAAAATATTTTTAAACTTTATTAAATAAAGGGTATTTTAAAACCTTAAGGTTATATTTTAAAAGGCTTTATTATTATAATACTTTAATTTTACTAAGCTAGTATATATTAAAACTAATATATTTAAATTTATAATAGCTAAAGTCTTATTATAACTTAATAACTAAAAGTAATACTACCCTATAGCCTTTTAATTTAAAAAATTTAATAAACCTAAATTAAATTATAATACCTTAAATTAAAAAATATTTACTATTATAGAATCCTTTAAATATTAGTAATATTATATTAAAGAGGCTATAATATTAGTTAAGGTACTTTTAAATTAAAATTACTTAAACCTTTAAGCTTTTATATAGTAACTTTATTTATTAAAAAGGTAAATATAATAATATATATATTTTATATTCTTTAACTTTATTATTAAATATTAAGTAAGAAAAACTAATTTAGCTAATATACTTTTATAAAAGCTAAATTATTATACTAAAACTTTAGTAAATATTAATTTATTTTTAAAATTATAAAATAAAATAATTTATATATATAAAGTATATATTTAAGCTAATTATAAATAAAATTAATAATTAATTAAAAGTAAGTAGCTTAATATTTAATTTTAGTTTAAGTATAAATAGTAATTTTTATAAGGAAAATTCCCTTAAGTTTAAATTTAATAAAATTAAAAGTTAATATAAAAAATATACTTTAATATTAAAAAAAGATAAGTAAAGGAAACCCCTTTACTCCTTAGGTAATTAATTAACTAAGCTATAGAAATACTTAATTATAAAAGGCTAACTTAATTAAATACTATTATAAATGTAATTATAGTAAAAGGTATATATAAAATAAATATATTAATATTATTATTATAAATAATTTATAAATTATTATTATAAATAATTTATAAATTATAATTAAAAAACCCTAAAATATAAGAATTATATATTTAAGGAAATAAAATAAATTTTTATTAAAAACCTAGTATTTAAAGTATTAATTTAAAAAAACTACTTTTATATAAAAATATATTTTTATTTTAAATAATAATATATTATTAAATAAGATTATTTATTTATATTATAATAACCTACTTATAGGTTATTTTAAAATTACCTAGACTTTAGACTTTATTTAATAAAAATTCTACTAATATAAAATAAATAAAAATATTAAAGAATATATAGCTATTTATAATATTTACTAAGGGAATATATTCTGCTAGTATAAGTTATATAATAAACTTAAATTTTTATTAATTTCTAAAGGATTTATAAAAGAACTTATAATAAACTTTATTATAAGGCTATTTATAGTATTATATAAAGAAGAAAAAGTAAATATAATTTTAGTAATTATTAATTAATTTACTAAATATTTTATTTTTATATTTATAAATATTATAATTATTATAAAAAAATTTATAAAATTATAGTATAAAGAAATTAAGTTTATAATTAGCTTAATAAAAGGTATTATTATTAATTAAGGCCTGGTTTTTATAAGTAAATTTTAAGTAGAATTATATTTTAAAAGCTAAATAAAGCATAGGCTTTTAATAATATTTTACTTATAAATTAATAAGTAAATAAAAAAAATAAATTAAATTATTAAATATTATTTTTACTATTTTATAAATTAAAATTAGGCTAATTAAGCTAGCTTTTTAAAAAAGGTATAATTTACCTATAATATTATAAAAAATATAATTATTAATATATTATTATATAAGGTATTATATAAATTTAATATTAATTTTTACTTTTTATAAAATAATAAGTTAATTTATAATAAAAATACCTTAAATAAAAAAAGGATAACTATAGTAATAAAATAATTTAATAAACTTTAGTAAATTTAAAATTAAATATAAATTTAATAAAAAATTATAATTAAATAATAGATATTATATTATAATAAATACTATAAAGAATTAATACTTAAAGTAAGTAATTTAATAAAGCTATTAATAAAAAACTTATATATTAAAAAAAGAAAAAAAAAGTTTATACTTAAGTTTATTAAACCCCTTAAAGTTTTTATAAAAATTAATAAGTAAGTATATTATCTAGCTTTATTTATAAAATACTTTTACCTTTATAATATATTTTATATTAGCTTTTTTAAACTTTTAAAAAAAAAAAAAAGAAGACCTAGGGGAATTATTTATTATACTTAACTTAAATAATCTAAAAAATAAATAAAAAGTAAAAGAAATTTAAAAATATAAAAAATTTAAAAAGGAAAGCTATTACTTAGTTAAATAAGTAAAATAGCTAGTAAAATATAATTAATAAGTTTTTATAGTTAATATATAAAACTTATAAGTAATAATTAAAAAGTTTTATAAAGTATAAGTAAAAGAAAAGTAAAAAATAAAAAAAAATAAGTAAATAATATATTAAA
>NW_020209377.1:0-7139 GCF_003025095.1 Trichoderma harzianum CBS 226.95 | reverse complement strand
TTAGTTTTTTTTTTTAATTAAATAAGTTTAAGTTTTAGTAATTATTAATATTATTAATTATAATAAATAAATAAAAAGCTAAAATAAAATAAAAAGTAGTAGTTTAAGTAAATTATTAATTAAAGGATTAATATTTATATAATTTTTATAAAGTTATTTAAGTATATTATTAATTAATAAATTTAATATAAATAAAGTATTTTTAGTAAAAAGTAAAAAAATAAGTTTATAAACTAAAGTAATTAAAGCAAATAAATTAATTACTTACTTTAAAGAAAATAATTAAAATATTAATTTTTAAAACTTAGTAATTTTATTTAAAGTTATTAAAAAATATTTTTTAAATAATTAATTTTAGTAAAAAGCCTTAAGTTATTATTTTTTAATAAATAAGAATTTTTTTAAATTAAGTAATATTTATTATAAATTTTTAAAAAATATATTATTATATATAATTATTAAGTAGTATTTATAAATAAATAAATAATTAATTAATTATTTAAAAGCTATTAAATAGTAGTTTTTTTTAAATTAAATAGGTTTTTAAATAGTATTAAAAAATAATAAAATAAATAATTACTATTAATTATTATAATAATTAATAAAAAGTAATTATAAAAAAAAGAAAAAATTAATTTTTATTAACTAAGTATAACTATAGGTATATTATTAAGTAATAAGTAAGCTATTTAATAATTTATTAATTAATAAAGGTAAGGGCTAGGGTTTAATTATTAATTAATAAAATATTTCTCTTTAGTTTTTTAATATTTTTAATAATTATTATTATAGTATTATAAAAGGTTTTATATAAAGTATTAAAATATTTTTTATTTATATAATTTATTAACTTTATAATTTAAATATTATAAATATTATAACTTATAGTATTTATTAAGGTTAAATTTAATATAATTTTAATTATATATATTATTTTATTATACTTAATAATATTAATTATAAAGTTTAATATTTCTCCTAGGTATAAAGGATAAACTACCTAAGATTAAAATAATAAATTACTATTAAACCTTTATTTAGCAGCTATTAGCTAAGTAGTAGTACTTTATTAATTCTTTTACTTAGTAATAGCCTAGCTAATCTATATCTTCCCTTTTATAATTAATTTAGGTTACCCTTTTTTACCCTTTTTATTCTTTAGGCTCTAGTAGACCTTCTCTATAGCGCTAATAACATCCTTATTATAAGTTTTCGTAGTAGCAGCTATTATCTTAGCTATAGTTATAGTCGGTTTTTTATTACCTTTAGCTATCGTAGTTATTTATAGTAGACGTATATTAGCTATTAACTTATCTTATAGTAGTTATTAAAAGGGTTTATTGCTTTTATAGTGCATTGTTTTATCAGATAGTTTTTTAAAAGTATTGCATATGTAATTTATTTTTAGGCAGGATTATTACTGCCCTTTATAACCTAACGGAAGGATGTAACAGGCCTATCTAGTCTAGTTAAGTTATTAAACTATAAGTCGCAGGGCTTAAAGTATAAACCTATTAAGCAGTTGCATTATATTTAAACCTTATTGTTCAGGCTGTTTTATATACTTTAAGTTTAGTCTTAAACCTTAATACAGCGGCTATACTTTATAGCCTTAATCTTCGAGGTTTAATTTAGTTAGCTGTAGCTGATTAGATTAGGCTATAGATTAATTTTAGATTTTGAACTAAAGGCTGGGGCATAGCCTTCCTTTAACTTAGCTATTGTAGCTTTACTAACCCTCTTAATAATAAATATAACCTCTATAAGGTTTAATATTTTAATATTTTATATATAATAATTTATTATATTATTATATAGTTATTTAAGTATATTTATTTATAAATAAAGTATTATACTCAAGTTATATTTTTTTTTATTTAAGGAATTATTTTTAAGTTATAATAAAATAATAAAGGTTAATATTAATATATTTTATTAATTTATTATTACTAAGTATTTATTATTAAGTAATTTTATATTACTTAAGTATTTACTAAAATTTACTTAATTTTTATTTTTAGATTTTTTTAAGTTATAATTAAAAGATTTTTATTTATAAAAATACTTGGGCTTTTATAATTTTTATAATTTATATTATTTATATAATTTTAAAATATTTAACTTAATATACTTTTTATTTACTTTAAATTTTTTTTTTATAAATAAAATATTAAAAACTTTATTTTATATTACTTTATATTTATCTTAAGTTATATTTATTTAGCTATTAATAATAATAATAATAAATATATTATTAATATTTTATTTTATTTAGTTAATTTTTTTAAAAATTATTATAGTAATTATAATTAATTTAAATTATTTTTTTAAGTATTTTTAAGTATTATTTTATTATTTCTTTTTTTTTCTTTATATATAAAATATTAATTATTATAATAGCTAGTTTAATTAATAAAATTATAAAGTATAATATTAATTATATTAACTTAAATTTCTTTAGTTTTTTTTTATTATAGGTTTTTTATAAAGTATTAAATTTTTTATATTTTCCTTAGTAAGTTTTTTTTTATAATTTATTTTCTTATAATAATTATATTTACTTATAAATTTATAAATATTAATAATATTTAAATTTATAAATTTTAGTTTTTTATTATTAAATAAAGTTAGTTTATATTTTTTTTACTTAATTTATATAATATTAAAGGTAATATTATATTTTATTATTTCTGTTTTTTTTTAACTTTATTTTTCTTTATATTACTTATATTATTAATTATTAATATAGTAAGATTTTTTAAATGATTTTTTAAAAATTTAAAGTAATTTCTTTTTTTAAAGTTTATTTTTTATATTATTTCTTTAATTTTTAATAATATAATATTTTTTTAGCTTTATTTTTAAAATTAGTTTTTATATAAAGGTAAATAAATTTAATAATATATTTAATATATATATTTTACTATATAAGTTTAAATAATATATTTTTAAATATTTTTTATTAATTTACTTAAATAAAATATTATAACTTAGCTCTTAAGATTATAATAGTAAATTAAGAATAATATATTTAAATAGTTAATAATAACCTTTTTATTATTAAAGAAGCTACCCTATATACTTTAAGTAACTATAGTATTTATAAAAACTTTAATAAAGCCTTAACCTAAGTATAATTTATCTTCCTTTATATTATTTATAAAAAGTTTAAAGTTTTTAAAAATTACTTAGTTTATACTTTTAAATTCCTTAAATTAAAGAATTATTAAAATAAGTATTATAAAGCTTACTTTATCCTAAAGAAAACTAAAAAGTATAAAAGTATTAGTAAAAAAGCTAAGATATTATTTAATAAAACTATACTACTACTTAATAAAGCTATATTAGTAACTTCTTTTATATTAAATAGCCTTTACTTTATAATATCCCCCGCTAGGCTTTTTAGTAACTTAGGTAAAAGATTATTTAAAACCCCCTTAAATAATATTTTCTTAATTATTTTTAATTTTATAACTTTTTTAACTAGTGAAACTACCTTAAATAATTACTTAGGTCCTATAATTAGTAACTTTTTACCCTATAGTAATTAGAATTTATTATTACCTTAAGGCTTTAAGTTAATTTATAAATTATTTTTATATACCCTTCCTTTATTTTTTATATAAAATACTACTACCTAAAGATATTAAAGTATAAAAAATATAAAAAAAAGTATTAACGTTAGTATAATTTAATTAAATAAGAAAATAAAAGAGGTTTAATTTTAAATAAATTACTATTACTAATTTTAAAATAGTTATATTACCTAGGTATTAGAGTTTATTAATAAACTATAGAAAATATTAAATAATTTTAAGGCTATATTTAATATATAAATTAACTTATTAATTAGTACTATTATTAATAAAGTTACTAAATTCTTAAAAAAGCTTAATTACTATAGTATTATTTAATAAGGATACTAAGTATTAGGGTTATATTTTTATAAACCTTATTAAATAATAATATTAATTTTTAATAATATTAAAGAATATTTACTAGCTTTAGGATTTATTTTTATATATTTTTTAATATAATATATTAGGATAGTATTTTTCTTTTTTTAAAAGGTAATTATTTTATTAATTAATAATTAAGCCCTGGCCTTTACCTTTATTAATTAATAAGTTATTAAATAGCTTACTTATTACTTAATAATATACCTATAGTTATACCTAGTTAATAAAAATCAACCTTATTTTCTTTTTTATAATTACCTTTTATTAACTACTGTAATATATACTAAAATATTTAAAAAAAATATATTAATAAACCTTTAATATATAAAAGTCTTTAATAAAAAACTTAATACTAAATTATTAAAATATAACTAATAGAATTATAAAATTAAATTTATAAATAAATTTTTAATATTTAATAAAATTTATAACCTAAGTATTACTAAGCTTAAAATACTTAATAAATAAATTAAACATTAATTAAAAAAAGCTATATTAAATCTTTTAAATCTTTAATAAAATATTTAATTATAGTTATACTTAAAAAAAATAATAAACTTTAACTTATTATAAATTATTAATAATTAAATATAATAACTAAAAAAAAATATTATATTATTATTTTTAATTTAAAAAATTAAAAACTAATTTATAAAAACTAAAATCTTTACTTTATTAAACCTTAAAGAAGTATATAACTTTATTTAAATTAAAAGAAATAATAAATAAAAAACTACTTTTTATATTAAATATAAACTTTATAAATATTAAGTAATATTCTTTAAATTTATAAATACTTTAGTATTTTTTTAAAAAATAATTAACTATATATTATAAAACTATATAAATTACTTTATTATTATATACTTTAATAATATCTTTATTTATTTAAAAACTTAAAAAAGTATAAAAAATATATTAAAAAAAAGATATATTTTAAAATAAATTATCTTTTAGTAAAATTTAAAAAATATAACTTTTATATATAAAAAATAATATTTTTAAAATATATTATTACCCTAGGAAAAGTTTAAATAAACTTTAAAAAATTTAGAATAATTAATAACTAAAAGCTACTTAAAAATATTAAATAAATATAAAGTTTTTTAAGATTTATTAATTATTACTAATATTTTATTAAAGATTTTTAAAAATTACTATATTATTTATAAATTTAAGGAAAAAAATATTAAATTCAAACTTATATAAAATACTTTAATAATCTTTAATTATTTTAAATAAGCTTTTATTAATATACTAGTATTTATAATATTTAACTTAAATAAATTTATTATAATTAAAACTAATACTTTAGATTATATAATTAAAAAAGTACTTAGTTAATTAAATAATATAAAAAAAAGGAAACTTAAGTTTATTATTTATTTTTTTAAAAAATTATATAAACTAAAATTTAAATACTTAATTTATAATAAAGAATTTTTAATTATATATTAAGTATTTAGTAAATAATATTAAAAATATTATTATAAAAAAAGTTAATTTTTAATAATAATTTTTATAAATTACTAAAATATTATTTACTTTATAATAATATAAAAACTATTTTATAAATAAATTAAGTATTATAAATAACTTTTTAAATTTAAGTTTATTATCAAATACTATAGTAAATTAAATAATAAATATATTAATATATTTAGTAAATAATTAAATTACTTTTAAAGAATTTTAAACGTTAAAGTATAAATATTATAAAGGAATTAATATAAAAATTTAATTATTTAATTAATTAATACTTTATACTAAATTAAAATAAATAATTTAATAATTAATAATATAAAGGAATATATTAAAAACTAAGAAAATAAATAATATTTAAAAAGTATTTTTATAAATATTAAATACTTAATACTAAATAAACTTATTTAAGTATTAAAGGACTTATAAAGTAAAATAGTAAAATTAATTTATATATATAAGTTTAATAAATATTATAAAATTAAAAAAACTATATAATAAATTTTATAATACTTTAAATTTAAAAATATAAAAAAATTAATATAAAAGATTATATTAAAATATATAATATATAAATAAACTAAAGTATTATAAAAGTTATATTTATTATTAAAAGGGTTAGTAAAACTATAATAGCTAAGTTAAAGGAAGGCTATACCCTAACCTTTAGTTTAAAATCCAGAATTAATCTATAGCTTAACTTAATTAACTATAGCTAACTAAGTTAAACCTTAAAGATTTAAGCTATAAAATATAAGCTACTTATATTAAGGTTTAAAACTAAACTTAAAGTATATAAAACAGCCTAAATAATAAGGTTTAAGTATAACGTAATTAACTTTAAGCCCCGCGACTTATAGTTCAATAACTTAACTAGACCAGATAGGCCTAATCCTTCCGTTAGGTTATAAAAGGTAGTAATAATCCTACTTCTTCTTAGTAATAGCCGCAACCTAATTATAACCTAAGTAACATAGCTAAATAAATAACTAAATTTATAATTAATAAGATTATAGACCTATAATTAGAAGCTTTAAAGAAGGAAAAACTAAAGCTAGGTAAGGTAAAGTATAAGTTAAACTAGCTAAAGGGTATTAAGAACCTTAAGCTAAGTAAAGGTATTAAGAAAATTATTAAAAAAGCTAATAAAGTAGCTTATTAAAGGTTATTATTATATATAAAGGTTTTTTTATAATTAGTTCCTTTTAGGTAGTTTATCCTCTGTACTTAGGAAAGAACTAAAGTATTATATTATTTTTTTTAAAAAAAACTATAACTTTTATTAATATTAATTAAAAATTAAAAATTAATAATATTTAATTATATTATAAAACTTTTACTTTTAAAAAAACCTATAATTAATAATACTTAAAATAATATTTTTATAATAATTAATTAATTTTTAAAAATAATTTACTTTATTTTAATAAAAATAACTTTTATAAAAAACTTAGCTTAATTTTTTTAATATATTTATATAAATTATAAATTACTAAGTAAAATTATTTTAAATAAAAAATTAATATTTATATTAAAATTTTAATAATTATTTATAGTAAAAATCAAATTAAAATATAAAGCTAATATAGTTTATTACCTTTAGATAAATAAATAAATAAATAAATAAATAAATAAATAAATAAATAAATAAATAAATAAATAAATAAATAAATAAATAAATAAATAAATAAATAAATA
>NW_020209376.1:0-7141 GCF_003025095.1 Trichoderma harzianum CBS 226.95 | reverse complement strand
AGATAGCCCTGTTTCCTAGCTATCTAATGGTAGTCTCTATGTATCTCAATTCTAACTGTTAGTACTGGTTTTTGGAATATAAATAAGAGAGGTTTTTTCCTGAGTTTTCCTGTACTAGTAATTCAATTCAATGAACATATTCAACAAGCAAATTTGATCAATTTGATCCTTGTTACCCTTTGTTACTAGACCAGTGATAAGACTAGCTACCCTATAGCTTCAAAGTCTTATAATATATAGTACTTAGATAAAAGGATTTATTATATAGTAATTAAAAGTATTATTAATTATATTTATTACTACAGCTTAGGTTATTTTTATAATAGTTCTTATACTTTAATATTAAACTATAAGTTACTATATTTCCTTTATTTTATTCTACTAATTTTATAGTAAATTATATTACTAAGGAGCTTTATTATTTTAAATAGCAGGAGGAATTTACGGAAAAGGTTCTTATAGAATATTATTATTAATAGGCGGAGTAATAAAAGTTAGTAGACGAGGTATTAGCCTATTTAATATATCTTTAAAAGCTTTATTATATATTTTATAATTAAGGTATAGAAATAGTAAATTATAGGTTAAATACTAAGGAGATAAAAAAGGTAGATTATTAAAAAGAGGAGGAAAAGCAGGCTAAGCTAGCTTATGTATAGTATAAAGAGGCGTAGCTTCTTTATAAAGTATAATCTATAAGCGGGGTTAAGTAGCCTTCCTTAGATGCTAATTTAGTATTCTTAGGTTTAAATCTTCTTACCTTATTAAAAGGTACTTTTTTATTATTTTCCTAGGTTTTATAAGTTATTTTAGTTTTTCCTATATTTATTTTTATTTTATTTATAGTTATTTATAAAGTTTATTTTAAAAAGTTTTTAGGGTAGTGCTAGTATATTTAAAATTACTTTTTAATTCCTAGTTATTTATGTCTTTATTATATCCTTTTTATTTTACTAAGTATTAAAGTTTACTAATTACTTTATTTATTTTTAGTAATATTATTTTATTAACCTTATATTTAAGTTCTTTACCTTTAATAATAATTTTATCCTTAATAAGTTCTTCTATGTTTTTATTTATTAATACTTTTTCTAATAGTAAGATATAAAAAATCAGGTAGATTAGTTTTCCTTATTTGTTTAATTACTCTAGGAGGTTTAGTTTATAGTTAACTTTATTAATTTTCTTTAAAATCTTATAAGGCCTAACTTTCTTATAGTTTAGTTTATTACTTAGTTTATTTATTTTAATATTAGCTTATTTTTCTCCTTAAGTATATTAAAGTAGGTAGACTATATTTCCCTCCTAAAGGGTTAGTTCTTTAAGCTTTTTTTTATTTATATACTTCTTTATATATTTTTATATAAGTTTAAGTTATATATATAATTCTTAGTATAGTTCTTTAAACTTATCTACCTTAAGTATAGCTTTTTATATATCTTCTCCTTTTTATAGTATTTAATATATTTATAAGTAATACCCTTTATTAACGTAAAATAGTAAAAGCTTTATTAATTTTAAAATTAAATTATTATAGGAGAATTTTACGTTAGGTAAGTATTTAACTTAGTTATTTTAATTAAAGTTAATATAACTTCGTAAGTATACTTTAATAATCTAGTTAATGTATTTTATTTATTTATTTATTTAAGGGTAGTAAGCGGTACTGGCTTTATAGTTTATATTTATTTTTACTATAGTACTTTACTAATATTTAAATATAAATATTAATTTTTTATTAAAAATAATTTTTATAAGTAATTTATATTTTAAGGCTATATACTTTTATATTATATAGCCTAATTCTTCTACTATACTTCCTTTTTTATATAAAATAAAAATACTTTATTTTATTAATTTATTAATAATAATAAAGATATTATTATATATTATATTTATTATAGGCTTTTTTAATAGTGGTAGCTTAATAATATAATTAAATAAAATAGAGCTTTAAGGGTACTTTAGTATTGGTAATAGTTGTAGTTTACTATAAGGTTTTTATTAGCTAGATTTTATTTTTGTATATAAGATATATAATTAAATAATTTCTTTAATAACTTTCTTTATATTTATAAAGGTATAATATTATTATACTTATTATAGTATTTTAGTAACTCCTTTATATTTATATAGCGGATACTTATAAACTATTTTTATTACTTTTTTCTATAGTAATTTTAATACTTAGATTTTATTATTCTAATATAGGATTCCTTTTATAAAGGTTATATTTTTAAGGAATTAGTTTAGCGTTTAATTATTAACTTTATTTTTAATTTTATTAAGGATAGGGTTTCTATCTTTAATTATAAAAAGGGTATTAATAGTTATTAATTTATAATACCCTTCTGCTGTTTTTTAAAATATTAGTAAGGTAAGTTTTAGTATTAGTTTAAAGTAGTTTTCTTTATAGTTAAAAGCGTTTACGTAACTATTTTTTAATTTTTTATAAAGTATAATTTTAAAGTTATATTTAGTTATAAGCCTAAGATACTTTTTTTACTATATTAAAATATTTATTTCTTTTATAGTAAAACTTATAAGATTTTTATAATTAAAATATATAATAATTTTATATTTATTACTTAATAAGTATAATCTTTATTTTTTAAATATTTTAAAAATAGCTATAAGTTTTTAGTTATATATAGAATATTATAATTTAGGGCTATAGAGTTTTTTAGAGAAGAAGGTTATAGGATATAGTATTCTTTTATTATTTTATTAGCTAAGAACTCTTTTAATTACGTAGTTTAAGGCGTTTATTTTAATAATAACGGGCCTCTTAGGGTTATATATTTATAGTACTAGTGCATTAGTAATAGCTTTTTAAAGTGCTTTAAAGGCTTCTAAGGCCTTCTTTATGTATTTAATTAGTTAATTCTTCTTAACCTTATTATTAAGATCCTTTTTAGTAAGATCTGTAAGTAGTATTATAATTTTACTATAGTTTTTAATAAACCTTTAGTAGTAATTTACTAGACTAAGGAAGCTTTATATTTTTTTTATAGTTTTAGGGACTTTTTATTCTTTAATAGCTGCTATTTTAGCAGGGTTTATTTTAATTTAACTTAGTAAGATAATATATTTTAAAAAGTTAACTTTTTGGATATAGAATTAATATTTCTCTGGTTTTATTAGTAAGTTTACTATTTATAGTATTTCTAAGACTTAATAAATATATTATTTATGCTTTTCTAAAGTATTAAAGTAGATTAGTATATTATTAAAGTAAATAATAATAAACCTATTAATATATTCCTTAAGGATTTTATTAATTATTCTTTAGAATGTAGCTGGTGTATTAGTAAGTTTAAAGGGTATAATTAAATATTTAAATAATTTATAGTACGTTTTAAATATTATTTTTTATTTATCTTCTTCCTTAATTTAGATAAGGTTATAGGCTTCTTTTAAGTTAAAGGCCGTAAACTATTTTATAATTACTAGCTTATTTTTAATCTTAGAGATTAATAGTAGTAGTATTTAATCTTTAATAATAATTTTATTAAGTTATTAATAGTTAATAATTAATTATAACTTTTTATTTTTCTTTAGTATAAATATTATAAGGTATTTTACTAATAGGTTAAAAACTTAAATATATTCTTTTTTTAATTACTTATTTAATTATTCCCTTAGAGTTTTAAGCTTTTTTTTATTAAAGTTATAAATTTTATAAGTCTTAGGTTATTTTCCGTTTACTAACTTAATATAGTAATCCTATTATAAGTATAGTAGTAACCTAGTGTTTAATATTACCTTATATAGCTTTTAAAATTTTTTATATTAATAAGGTATTTTAGTAAAAGTATTATTAAGTTTTCCTAATTCCTTTTTTTCTTATACTTTACTTAGTATATTATTAAGTACTACTAGCTTATTTTTAAATTATATTATAATTTTATTAATATAGATGTATTTTACTTTTTTATATTATTTATTATATTATAGTAATATTAGTAATTTATTTTCCTTAAACCTAACTGTTTTTATTTTCGTAGTTAGCGTAAAAGATTCTGGTTTTTCTAATAGTATAGCTTTACCCTTTTATTCTCTTTAGTATAATTAATATTTAGGTATATCCTTAATATCTTAATAAACTTTTTTAGTCTTTTATTAAATAATAAGGTTATTATTAAGTAACTAGGGATAGCCTAAAAGGATATTATTTTTTAGTATATTTAGAATACTAAATTAAATATTATAGGTATTCTTATTAATAGTTACGGGGAGATAATTAGTTTTATATTTAATAAGTCTTTTTTTTACTTCTACCTCTATAACGCTTATAATTTATAATACTTATTCTTTTTATTAAATAGGGATTTATAATTCCTTAATTAGTTATAGTAAGATTAGATTACAATTTACTCTGCTATTAATATATATAATAATAGTACTATTATTAAATTATATATTAATTCTAAGTTTTTTTATTTTAGTTATTTTAATTATATTAATTTATATATTCTTTTTTTAATTAGGATTATAATTATCTTTAGTAATAATATTAAGATCCTTACTTATTTATTATTATTTTTATTATTATTAAAGTTTTTAATATTATTAATATTTATTAGTATTAATTTTATTAATATAGTATTTATAAAAGTATTTAATGTTTTTTTTATAGGTATTACCCTTATTATAGGTCTTAAAGTTAAATCTATTATAATATAACTAATATTAAAGTTAAATATACTTTTCCTTTTCTCTATAATACTTTCTATAATATTTATCCTTATATTATAGGGGGTTAGTTTTAGAATAAGCTTTTTTCTATATATATTATTCTTTAACCTTATAGTTAAAGTACTATTTACATCCTTAGTTAGGGTACTAATCTAAATTAATTTCTATATAATTTTTATTATATAGGTTTCTATATTAGATCTAAAGGTATTAATTATAAATCTTTTATTCCTAGTATTCTTTATATAGTATTTTATAGTATTATTTTACTATTAAATACCTATAGTCTTTTATAAATAAAGTATTATATATAAGCTATATTTCTTTTTATTTAAGGAATTAATCTTTAATTATAATAGGGTAGTAGGGGTTTATTTTAGTATATTCTGCTAACCTATTATTACTTAGTATTTATTACTAAGTAATTTTATACTATTTAAGTATTTATTAGAATTTACTTAGGTTATATATCTCTATCCCTTCTAAGTTATAGTTAAAGGGTTTCTATCTATAGGGGTAATTAGGTCCCTGGGGTTCTTAAGATTTATAATTTTTATATAATTTTATAATATTAAAGTTAGTGTAACTTATCTTTTATCTAGGTTCTTCCTTTTATTTATAAATAAAAGCGTTTACTTATTCCCTTTTTTTTTCTATAGGTAAAACGTTAAGGGTTTTATTTTATACTTCCTTATATTTATCCTAAGTTATATTAGCGTTTCCTAGGGTAGTAATAACCACAGGTATATTATTAATAGCCTAGTTAATTATTTATTAATTAACTTCCTTAGAAGTTATAGTATTAACTATAATATATTTTAGCTGTATTTTCTTAGGTACTTTAGGATACTAGTTTAATATTTCCTTTCCTTCCTTATATATAAGGTATTACTTATTATAATACCTAGTTTAACTAAGTAGGTTATAGGGTACTGTTTTAATAATATTAACTTAGATTTTATTAACCTTCTTATTATTATTAGACTTCTTAGAATTGTTAGGTCTTTTATACTTCTTCTAGTAGTTTTTTTTTTATAGCTTATTTTACTATAGTGGTTATATTTGCCCGTGAACTTGCGGGTATTAATAATATTTAGATCTATTAGTCCTGGTTTTTTATTATTTAATAAAGCTAAGTTGTATTTTTTACTTTAATTAATATAATATTAAAGGCAGCGGTGTATTTTATTATTTCCTCTTTTTTTAGCTTACTTTTCCTTTTATTATTTAAATTATTGGTTATTAATATAATTAACCTTTTTAGAAAGTATTTTAAATATAGCTAGGAGATTATCCTATATAAGTTTATCTTTAACGTTTAATTTTAGCCCTTGGTAGTATAGTATTTTTTTAGCTATATCCTTAAGGTTGGTTTTAGTATAGATTTAAATAAATTTAGCTATATATTTAATATAGGTACTTTATTATTAAAGCTTAAGTAATACGTTTTCTACTTCTTTTTTTTTATTAATTTATCTAAATAATACCTTAAGTTAGTCTTTAAACTTTTAGTAGTTATTAAAAAGTATATTAGTAATAGCTTTTCTTTTAGCCTAGTTATATTACTTAAAGTTTTAAAGGTATAGTTTAAACTAATTCTTAGGTCCTTTAATAAGTTAGCTTTCTGTAATGCTAATTTATTATTCTAGCGGGGCTATAGTAGTTAGAAAGTACCTAAAATAGGACTTTATATCCGTAAGGAACCCCTTAATTTTTTATAGATTTTTATTAAATAGTATTAGCAGAGGTAGCTTAATAATCTTACCTAGTTCTTTCTTACGGGGACCTCCCTGCTGGCCTTAAGCTATAGGTAGTTATTTTTATTATTACTATTAAGCGTTAAGTTATTTATTAAGTATATTAATGGTGTTTTATTAGTCTTTAATAGTTTATTTTATATAGGTAACTAAAGCTTTAAGGTTTAAAAAGTATTATTATACTTTAGTATTATTAGCTAGTAGTAGTTAAGGAGTTGTAATTTCTTTTATATTAGGGTTTATTATTTCAGTAGTTTTTTTAAATAAGTCTGAAATTTTAATATTACTTCTATATATACTTTAAACTTTACTTTTTTAATCTGTTTTTTTATCTAGTACGTAAAATTTAATTATTTAATATCCTTATAGTAATATTACCCATGGTCTAAGGTAACCTTTAAATAAGAGTTATAAACGTGTAATAAGCTAAGTGTCAGAAGCCGGGTTCGTGGAAGAGAGTGAAGAGGGATAAGGGATGATCACAGGTAGCTACACAGCGAATACGCAAGCTTAGGGTAGCGAAGTGACTGTATTTATCTCTGCCTTCCTTAACTCCTTCCCTAGATTTTAGGTCTTTTATAGTGTTGTTGCTAAGCTAAGGGCTTCGCAACCCTTAGCTCGCGCCCCCGTAACGTGGCCGGTGCGCGGCCGTTGCGCGACCGCGCCCTCTTTAGATGGGCTCTGAC
>NW_020209375.1:0-7152 GCF_003025095.1 Trichoderma harzianum CBS 226.95 | reverse complement strand
TTTAAAGTTTTTAATAAAAATATAATAATATTATATTTTATTTTTAAAATTTAAAAAAAATATTTAATAATTTATATTATAATTTCCTTAATAATATATTTAAATTTAAGTTTACTATAATAAAAAAAAAGATTTAAAACCTTTTTATTACTTTTTAATTATTTATTATTTTATATAATTTTATTATTTTCCTATATATATTACTTTTATAATCCTTAAAAAATAAAGTAAAGTTTATTTTATATAGTAAAATATCTTTAGGTTATATAAGTTACTAATATATTATATTAATATTACTACTTTTATTTAAAATAAAAGTTACTTTTATTTATTTATTTTTAATTTTTACCTTAGTTTATTATTTAAAAGTAAAGCTTTACTTTTTAATTATAATAATAAATATTAATAAAATAAAAGTACTTATATTATATTTTTATACTTTTTTTATAATTAAAATAAAGTTTACTTTTATAAGTTTTTTTTTATTTATAAAGTTATTATAATACTTTATTATATACTATTAGTTTTTATACTTTATATAATTAAATATAATATAAGTATTTTTAAAATAAAATTTACTATATTTTTAATAAATTAATCTTATTATAAAACTACTATTATTTTTATTTAATTTTACTAATATATTATTATAAGTAATTTTAAGGTTTACTATAAGTATTTTTTATTAATAAATACTTTATACTTTAAATAAATTATATTATTTTTTTAATATTTAAGTACTTTAATTATCTAAAGGTTTATTTTTATTATTTTAGCTTATTACTTTTACCTTTATTTTAATATTATAAAGTTTTTATTATATTATAAAAAGTCTAAGATTAATAATCTTTTTTTATATATAATAAAAGTATTTATTAACTAACTAAAAAATTTAAAAAATATTAAAAAGTTATTTTAAAATTTTATTAAAAATTATTTTAAACTTTTTTATAAAAGCCTAAAATAATTTACTCTTTTATTAATAAAAATAATTTAGTTATATAATTATATTAAAAATATAAGTAATTTTATTATTAATATTATTTTATATTATTTTATATATTATTTATATATAAAGTTAATATAAAATTATTAATATTTTTTAGTTTAAAATAAAGTTTATTAATACTTTTTATTTTTTATAATATAATTACTAATATATTAAATATTATATATATTCTTTTTAAATTAATCCTTTTTAAAATTAAATTAATTACTTAAGTATATAAGGTATATTTATAGTTTTATTTAATTTTACTTTTTAAACTTAAGGGTTAATATTTAGATTTTTTTTTATAAGTTAAAATAAGTTTATTTTAGCTTTACTTTAGGGTTTTTATTTAAAAGATTAATATTAAAAATAAAGTCTTTTTTATTTTTAATTACTTATAAATATTAAACTAATATTTTTTTTTATATTTTAATTATAATTATAATATATTTTTATAATTTCTTTAATAAAAGAGACTTAAGTTAACTTAGCTTAAGGGTTTTTTTTATAAAAAGGTTATAGTATTTATTTATAAAGTTATTTATAAAAAGGTTTATAATTATATATATAATTAAGTTTATAAAATTATAACTTTATAATTACTAAATTATAATTTATATAAATAAATCTTATTAATAATTATCCTTATCTTTAATAGTCCTTTTACCTTTTATAAATAAAAAAATAAATTTATTAAAAGCTAAGTTAGTAAAAAAAGTAAAAAAAAAAAAAAAATAATTATAAGTAACTATATAGTAAATACATAAGCTTAAGGTAGTAAAGTAATTATATTTATTTTTACTTTTTTTAATTCTTTTTTAAAGTTTAGGTTTTTATAATATTATTACTAAGCTAAGGGCTTTATAACCCTTAGCCTACGTCTCTATAACATAGTCAGTGTACAGGTATTACGTAACTACGCCCTCCTTAAATAGGCTTTAATATATAGTTACACTTAGTTAATAAAAATTAACCTTTTTCTCTTTTTTATAGTTACTTTTTATTAACTACTATAATAATAAGCTTACTATTTTATTCCTTTATAATTTTATTTAAAAGTTATATTTATTATCAAAAGGGTTAGTAAAGCTACAATAGCTAAGTCAGAGGAAGGCTATACCCTAGCCTTTAGTTTAAAATCCAGAATTAATCTATAGCCTAACTTAATTAGCTATAGCTAACTAAGTTAAACCTTAAAGATTTAGGCTATAAAGTATAGCTAATTAAGGTTTAAGACTAAACTTAAAGTACATAAAATAGCCTAAATAATAAAGTTTAAATATAATATAACTATTATATTTTAAGCCCTGTAATTTATAGTTTAATAACTTAATTAGATTAGATAGGCTTATTATATCCTTCTGTTAGGTTATAAAAAGCAGTAATAATCCTACCTAAAAATAAATTATATATATAATATAAAAAACTATATAGTAAAATAATATACTTACTTCTTCTTAATTAAAAAAGATAACTATAATAGCTATAACTTAATTATAATAGTAAAATAGCTAAATAAATAACTAAATTTATAATTAATAAAATTATAAACTTATAATTAAAAGCTTTAAAAAAGGAAAAACTAAAGCTAGGTAAAGTAAAGTATAAGCTAAATTAACTAAAGGATATTAAAAACCTTAAGCTAGGTAAAGGTATTAAGAAAATTATTAATAAAGCTAATAAAATAGTATAAAGGTTTTTTTATAATTAGTTTCTTTTAGGTAGTTTATTCTTTATACTTAGGAGAAATAATTTTATTTATTATAAATATATAACCTTAATCTATTACTTAAGTATTAATAAACTTAAATAACTCCTTACATAAGCTATATTACTACTTTAGAAAAAGATAATTATTAAGAAAATTAATTACAATAATAATATTAATATATTAAGTATAAATTTAATTTTAAAAATATTAAAAAAATACTCTATAATTTCTCTTTTTTATTTTATATCCTAACTACTATTTTTATTAACTAGGGATAACTAAGTAAATAAAATATTAAAATATATATACCTTTATGTATATTATTTATTTAAACTACTTTATATCTAACCCCTTCATTTATTACTACCTTATATATCCTTTATTAAAAGTTTACTAATATTTCCTACCTATATATATATATTCTTATTAATATATTTTTTATTTTATAATTATTACTATATTATTCTAACTAAATTTTTTAATATATTTAAGTATAAATTTAGAAATAACCTAGCTGCTATTATAAGTAAAAAAACTAAAATATAAGTAAATTACCCTAGTTTAACTCTATAATATAAAGTTTTCCTAATAGTACTTAAATTTTTAAAAAAAATATAAAAAATTAAAAAAATATAAGCCTAATTCTAAAAATTAAAAAGTAAAGTAAATTAAATTAAATTATAGTAAAAGTAATTAAGTAAATCTATATATTTTATTACTGGTATTTAAATATTAGATTTTCTCTAAAACTAATAGCAAAAATAAAATAAAAAATACTAAAAAAAAAAAACCTTCCTTAGAGCTTAATATTTAATAATTATTTAATAAATCTAATAAAAAAATAATAACCCTTAATATTATTTTAGTAATATATTTTACCTAACTATAAAAGTATAGCCTAGCTTTTATAAATCTATTTAGAAAGAAAAAATAAATAAAAAATTAACTTAAACTTAAATAATAATAATAATATAGTAGTAGCAGTAGCAGATTCCAAGGAATAATATATAGTAGTAGCAGCAGCTATATAAGCAGGAGTAGCAAAGGTAAAAGCAGAAGCAGTAATATAACCTAAAAATACTTACTTAGATTTAAAAATTAATTCCTAAAACAAAATTAAGGCTATATAGTTCTATATTTAAAATATTTAATATAGTATTTAATTACTTTAAATTAAACTAATTTATAAAATAAAATATATAACTAGGGGGTTAGGAAATAAATATAAAGTATTAGTTATTTAAATAATATACTTATTAACCTAGTAAAACTAAGGGCAGCAGGTAGTTTTTAAATATTACTAATTAATATATTATAGTTTTTTTATTTTTTAGTTTAATTATTAACTTAATAAAGTTAAAGATAGTAGTATAATTTAAAATAATAATATAGAGGTTATATTTATTATTAAAAGAGTTAGTAAAGCTATAATAGCTAAGTTAAAGAAAAACTATACCCTAGCCTTTAGTTTAAAATCTAGAATTAATCTATAGCCTAACTTAATTAACTATAGCTAATTAAATTAAACCTTAAAGATTTAGGCTATAAAGTATAACTAATTAAAGTTTAAGACTAAACTTAAAATATATATATAAAACAGCTTAAATAATAAGGTTTAAATATAATATAATTATTATACTTTAAGCCCTGTAACTTATAGTTTAATAATTTAACTAGACTAAATAGGCTTTTTCTTAATTAAAAGAGATAACTATAATAGCTATAACTTAATTATAATAGTAAAATAGCTAAATAAATAACTAAATCTATAATTAATAAAATTACAGATTTATAATTAAAAGCTTTAAAAAAAAAAAACTAAAGCTAGGTAAAGTAAAGTATAAGCTAAACTAATTAAAGGATATTAAAAACCTTAAGCTAGGTAAAAGTATTAAGAAAATTATTAAAAAAGCTAATAAAGTAGTATAAAGGTTTTTTTATAATTAGTTTTTTTTAAATAATTTATTTTTTATACTTAGGAGAAATATTACTTTTATATTAATAATAATTATATTTACTTTAAATAATATAATTTTTTTTATATATATTTAATTAATTTTAAAGTAATTTTATTAAAATTAAATTTTATTTTTATATATAAATATTTAAATTTTTTTTATAAAAAATATTTAAATTTTTATTAACTTTATTAATAATATTATAAATAAAATTTATAATATTATTTAAAATATTTTTATTAATAATTTATAATTTAAATATTAATTATTATTATTTAAATTTTTTATTATATAGTATTTTTTATTATTTTAGTAATTTATAAATATATAAAATTTTATATATTTAATTTATATAAGTTTTATATAAATTATATAAATAATATTCTATATTATAATATTTAAATAATTTAAATTAATTTTTATATTTAAAAAAATATTTAAAGTTTAAAATTTATTATTATAAATAAAGATTTTAATTAATAAATTACTTTAATTAATAATTTAATAATATTTTTATCTTTTATAATTTTTTTAAATTAAATTATTTCTAATATTATAAATTATATATAAAATATTTTATATTAATTTATTAAAAACTTAATTTAAGTTATTTAAGTATTATAATTATAATATATTATAATATATTATAAATTATATTATTTTTATATTATAATTATATTAATTTAACTTAATTATATATTATAAATTATATTATTTATATAATTTATATAAAATTTATTTAAATTAAATATATAATATTTTATATATTTATAAAAAAAATTTTTTTTTTTAAAAAATAAAATAAAAACTTTTATAATTTTATTATTTTATTTTATATATAATATTAATAATATTAATAATATTAATACTTTAATTTTATTTTTTATATTATTTTTTAAACTTTATAAATTTTTATAAAGTTAATTTTATTATTATTATTATTATTATTATTATTATTATTATTATTATTATTATTATTATTATTATTATTATTATTATTATTATTATAAAATTTTTAAAATTAAATTTATTATAATTTTATTAATAATATTAATTATTTTTAATTTAATATTATTTAATAATATTATTTTTTTAAATTTATTTTTAATTTAATAATAATATTAATAATAAAATATTATTAATATTTTTTATTAAATTTTATTATTATTATATAATTAATTAAATTTTATTATTATTATATAATTAATTAAATTATTATTATTATTATATATATTTATATTTAAATTATTTTTTTATAATTCATTTCTTTATAATTTTAATTTATTTTTAAATAATATTAAAATAAATAATATTTAAATTATTATTATTATTAAAATAAAAAAATATTATTTATTATTTAATTTTAATTTAATATTAATTTATAATTTAAATTTTTTTAATTATTTTTAAATTTACTTTATTTTTACTTAAGTATTATTTATTTATAATAATTTAAATAATTAAAAATAAAATTTAAAAATTATAATATTTTTAATTTAATTTTTAATTATTTTTAATTTAATTTTTAAAAAAGAATTTTAATTAATTATTTTTTAAAATATTAATTATTAAAAATTATTTTATTTTATTTAATTAATTTATATTTCTTAAATTTTTTTTTTATTATTTATTTATTATTTTTTTATAATTATAAATTAATATATTTTATTTAATTAATTATTTTACTTTATTATAATTATTTTTTATTTTTATAAAATTTTTATTTTTATTTATTAAATTTAATAATAATTTAAAATATTTATAATATTAATTAAATAATATTTTAATAAATATATTAATAAATATTTATTATAAAATAAAATAAATTATTTTAAATATTTTTTATTAATATTTTTAATAAAATTATATATTTTATATATTAATATAATATAAATAAATATTATTTTTTTTATTTTTTTAAATATAAAATAAATAATATATTAATTATTATAATTAATATTTTAAATTATATTTAAATTAAGTTTTATTTTATTAAATAATTATTATAAATTTATAATTTTTATAATTATTTTAAAAAATATTATAAATTTTATTTTTATTATTAATAAATTTATAATATTTTAATATATAATATTTTAAATAATAAATTTATTAAAAAAAATTATTAAATACTTTTATAATAATTTTTAAATTTTTTAATTATTAATAAATAATATATTATTTAATATAATTAAAATTTAAAAAAAAAAAATTTTATATTATAAAATTTAATATTTTAAAAAAAAAATATTTAATAAATTAATTTATTATTTTATTATATTTATTTTTTAAATTTATAATATATTTTATAAAAAAAATTATAATAAAATTAATATTTAATTAAATTAAAATTATTATATAAAATATTAAATTTTTTTTAATAAATTTTAATTTTAATTTTTATAACTTATATATTTTTATTAAGAAAAATAATTATAAAAATAAATATAATTAAATATTAATCTTTTTTAATTAAATTAAAATATTAAATT
>NW_020209374.1:0-7164 GCF_003025095.1 Trichoderma harzianum CBS 226.95 | reverse complement strand
TATTATAAATTAATTTAAAGTTTAAAAAGTAAGTATTTATAAATAATTTTATTTAACTAATTTAAATAATTAAAAAAATACTAATTAAGTTTGGTTTACTTAAAATAAAGCTATTACTATAGCTAAATATATTTATAACTTAGCTATTACTATTATAACTTTTACTATTATTTTTATTATTAATACTAGTATTAATATTTTTTTTCCTAAGCCTTAGTATATTATTTTTATATTATTAATTAACTTTATATTTTTTAATATTATTAAAAATATAAGATTTAATATTTAACTTACTAACTTCTTAAATTATATACTTTATTTAATTATTTAAAATCCCTTTTATAAAAACTATATTAAAAATATTATTTTTAAATTTTTTTTTTAATTATTATATTAATAATAATAAGTAGTTTTATTATTATATTAGCTATAAAACTATACATTATTAATATATACCTTTATAAATATTACCTTTAAAAATCTACTTAATATTAAGTATTACTTTTATTAACTAAAAGTTTATTAAGTATTACTTTTATTAATTAATTACTTTAAATACTTTTTTTTTATTTTCTTTTCCCTTAAGTTAATATAAATTACTTAAAGTAGTAATACTTTTATAAGTTATTTTAAGGCTTTTTACCTTAGTTATAAACTTAATTATTAACTTTTAAATAATTAACTTTTAAATACTAATATATTTTATATTTTTAAATTAAATTACTAAATAATAAAGATTTAGTATATAAAAAAAGTAATAATAGTTATTTAAAATAACTAAAGTAAAATTTTAGCTTTAAGTTATAAAAATTTAAAAAAAAATTAAGGATTATATTATTTATTAAGCTTTATATTAATTATTTATATATACTATAAGTAATTAATTTATTATTAATTTAACTTAATTTAATTAATTAAATAGTTTTTATATTTTTTATTACTTTTTTTTTATAATTATAATACTTATTATATTAATAAACTATAAAGTATAAAGCTTAACTTAAGCTATTTAAGTATTATAATAATTATATTATATATTCTCTCTAAAGTATAAAGCTTAATTTAAGCTACTTAAGTATTATAATAATATATAGTTATATATTTTCTTTAAGTATAAAGCTTAATTTAAGCTTTATAGTTAAAGAGAATATATAATTATTAAAGAACTAAGTTTAAAGAGAAGAGTAATAAAGTTAAAGATAGAAATAATTTATATTTTAGTTATTTACTATTAACTAGGTATTTAATAATAATTATTTTTATTTTTAAACTTTTTAAAATAAAAAAGATTTTTTTTTTATAAACTTTTTATAAGTTATAAAGCTATAATTCAAACTTTAATACTTTTTTATATTATAAAAGCTTTTAAATACTTAATATATTACTTTTCTTTTATAATATTACCCTTAGTATTAATCATAATACTGTTTTTTATATAAATTAATTTATTTAATTTTTCTTTAAAGATTTTAATATTTAAATTTAAAAATTATAATAACTTTATTTAAATAATAATAAAGTAGCTTAATTTAAGTTTTTAAAAATAAAAAAATAAATCTAACTATATAATTTAATAATATAATTATGATAAGAAAGAGAATTATTTACTTTATATTTTACTAAAAATTAATATTTTTTTTTTTTTACTTTTTTATATTAATATTGTTATAATAAAATATTTATATTTAAAATTAATTACCTTTACTTTTTATAATAATTATATTTACTTTAATTACTTAATCTTTTTTAAGTACTTTTAAGTAAGTTTTTTTATATTTTTTTTTAAATATAACTTAGTTAATTACTTTATAAAGCTTATTTTTATAAATATTATATATATTATTTTAATTATTAAAAAGTAAATTAACTTTTACTAAATAATTACTATAATATATAAAATATATTTTTTTTATTTTAAAATACTTTTTATTTATTAATAAAAAGCTAAATAGTAATTTAAAATATTATTATTATAAAAGTATTAATTAATATTATATTAATATACTTATTTAATTTTAAAATACTTATATATTATTAGTATAAATAATTTATACTTTTACTTTAAATTTAATATTATATATTTTTTTTCTTAAGTAATTTTATTTTATTAATTATTTTATTAAAATAAAATTAAATATTTATAAGTAATTTATAAAAAAGTATATTACAAAACTTTTTTAAATATTACTTTTATTACTTTTATATATTAAATTGAAAAATTTAATATATTTTTAATATTATTTAAAAAATATAAACTTTTTTTATAAAAGCCCTTAAAGAAATTAAAAAAGGTAATAATATTAATAAATAATTAATATTTAACTAAATTAAAGCTATTATATAGCTAATATTATAAATAATTTAAAAATTTTAATATTTATAATAGAATTTTTAAATAAATTACTACTTTATAATTAAAAAAAAAAGTTATAAATTACTTTTTAATTATTAAAAAACTAAAATTAATATTTAAGTTTTATAATAATTTTAACTTAATTTTCTTTTTTATAAAAATAATATTTTATTTAGTAAAAAGCTAGTTTATAATAAAAAATAAATAAAAAAAAAGTAAATAATAAATTTTAAAAAATTATTTACTTTTTTTTTTTATTATTTTTTTACTTTTAAAAAAAAGTATTATATTTATTAATTATATTTTTTTAAATAAAATTTAACCTTTTTTACTATATATTATATTTATTAAATTAATTTTTTTATTTAATATAATAAATTTAGTTTTTTTTTATAATTAAGGATTTTTTTAATTTTATATATTCTTTTTATTATGAAAAGGTTATTTATTAACTCCTAAGGTATATTATTATAACTTTTATATTTTTCTAAATTAGTAATATAAAAAATTAAGTATATTTTAATTAATAATAATAAATATTACTTATATATAATATTATTATTATTAATAATATTTTTAATTTAATAAAATTTTATATATTTTCTTATTAATTTATAACTTGAATATTATAATTATAAATATTTAATAAATATTAAAACTTAATTTTTAATAATAAAGTATTTTATTATTATTTATTATTATATTATTTATAATATATATTACTAAATTTTTATAATATTATAATAATTTATAAATAAGTTTTATATATATTTTAAATATATTATATTATATTATTATTTATATAATCAATTTTAATTTTATTATTTTTTAATATTACTAAATTATATAATAAAAGTAAATAAATTAAGCTATAGTTATTTATTAAATACTTAAATATATTATATATAAATTTTATAAAAAGTAATTTATATAATTAATTTAATTAGTTTTTATTATAAAATATTTATAAAGGTTATATTTATTATTAAAAAGGTTAGTAAAGCTATAATAACTAAGTTAAAGGAAGGCTATACCCTAGCCTTTGGTTTAAAATCTAAAATTAATCTATAGCTTAACCTAATTAACTATAGCTAATTAAATTAAACTTTAAAGATTTAGGCTATAAAGTATAACTACTATTACATTAAGGTTTAAAACTAAACTTAAAGTATATAAAATAGCCTAAATAATAAGGTTTAAATATAATATAATTATTATATTTTAAGTCCTATAATTTATAGTTTAATAACTTAACTAAACTAAATAAGTATCCTTTCGTTAGGTTATAAAAGGCAGTAATAATCCCTAAAAATAAATTATATATATAATATAAAAGACTACCTAATAAAATAATAAACTTTATATAAAAGTAATAAACCTTTTTAATAACTACTATAAGATAAGTTAATAGCTAATATATATTTACTATAGATAATTATAATAGCTAAAGGTAATAAAAAACTAACTATAATTATAGCTAAGATAATAGCTACTATTATAAAAACTTATAATAAGGATATTATTAATACTATAGAGAAGGTTTACTAAAGCTTAAAGAATAAAAAAGGTAAAAAAAGGTAACTTAAATTAATTATAAAAAAGAAAATATAAATTAACTAGGCTACTAGCTAATAGCTATTAGATAAAGGTTTAATAATAATTTATTATTTTAATTTTAGTTAAGTAGTTTATTTTTTATACTTAGGAAAAATAAAATATTTATAAAAAATATTTAATATTTTAATTTTAATATTTAATTTAGTTATTTATTTAAAAGTAAAAAGTAATACTTAATTACTATTTATAAAATAATAAAGAATAAAAAGTTTTTTAAAAAGTATTAGTAAAAATAGTTTTTTTATTAAATATAATTCCTTTAGGTATCTTATATAATAAATATAATATAAAAACTTATTAATTAATTTATTATTAATAATATATTTTATATAAAAAAATAAAGTATATATTTAGTAAAATAATTTATAATTACTAATATAAAATTATATATATATTTTTTATATATAATTTTAAATAATTTTATTATAAAATTTATTAAGAGTTTTTATTAAAAATATTAAAATATTAGTAAAACTATTAATAAATTATAAATATAATAATACTTTAGCTTTAAAATTTAATAAATTATATAAATATTAATATATTTTTTAATATTTTTTTTATATTTTTTTTATATTCTTTTAAAAATAATTTTTAATAATATTTACTAAAGTTTTATTAATACTTTTATTTATTATTAAATTATTATAAAATAGTAATATAAGCTTAGTTTTTATATTAAAAAATACTTATATTTTATTTTAATAATATAAAAGTTAATTTTTATTAACTATTTAATAATATTTCTTTTAGTTTATTAATAAAATTATTATTATATATATATTTTTAAATTAGTTTATTAATTTAAGTATTCCTTTTTTAAGCTTTAACTAATATATTAATAAATATTTAAGAATTTTTTAATAATATTATAATTATACTTTTATAAATAATTTACTTTTAAGTAAATATATTTTTCTTAAATATATATTAAAGGTAAGTTATTTAATTTATTATAAATATAATTTTGTTAATAAAAAAATAAATTTTATATATAACTTAAAGTTTAAATAGCTTTTTCTTTATATTAAACTAAATATTAAAGTTTTTTTTAATTTTTTATATTAATATTAAATAATAAATATTTATTACAAAATTTATTTATAAAAAATAATAAATAGCTTTAAGTAAGCCTTTTTATAAATAGTTTTTTATATAAATTAAGCTACTTAAATAATTTATTTATAAAATTTACTTTACTTAATTTATATTTAATTTAAAAATTATATAATATTAGTTTTTATAATTAAAATATTTATTTATTAATAAATCTTTTTTTATTATTAAAAAAAGTATAATGTAAGTAATTTATAATAATTTAAAAAGAATTTTTATATATATTAAATAATATTACTAAATATAAAAAGTTTTTATAATTATAAGTATTTTTATATTTAAGGCTTAATAATATTATTTAAAATCCTTAAGTTTTTATAATAAATAAATTATTAAATACTAGCTTTTTTATTATATTTATAATAATATAATATTAATAATATAATTTAATATATTTATTGTTATTTATATTAATATATTAAAATTAAAATATATTAATATTAATTTTTTAAAAAATCTTTACTTTAATTTATTAAAAAAAAAAATTTATTAATAAAAAAATTTAAAAGTTTAATTTTTTTTATTAAATTTATAAATAGTATAATAATTTTATTATAGTTTTTAATAAATTAATAATAAAAATTTATAAATTTGAAAAAAAAAATTTATTTATATTATAAAGTTTAATTAATTATTTACTACTTTAATATAATTCTTTTTTATATAAATTCCTTTAGGATTAATAATAAACTTTAGGTTAAAAATAATAATAATATAGAATTTATATTTTTATAAATTAATATATAATTTATATTTTTAAAGTTTTTTTACTATTATAAAAATATATTATATATATTTTATTAAATTACTATTATATATTAAAATATTATTTAAATATATAATATAAATTTAATTAATAAATTTATTAAAAATTATATTAATATATATTTAAAAAGTAATTAATATATTTATAAATTTAAAAAGTATAATTTAATATTTATATAATTTATATTTATATTTAAATATTATTTTTAATTTCTTTTTATAAATTTATAATTAATAATAAATATTTTTTAAGTTAAATTTAATATATATAATTATACTTTTAAGTTTATTTATTTTATATATTAATAAAAAATATATTTAATTTTTATAAATTACTTAATTTAAAGTATAATAGTTAATATAAAATTAAAGTTTACTTTTTTTTAAAAAATAAATAAAATAAATACTTTATAAAAACTTATTTCTCCTAAGTATAAAAAATAAACTACTTAACTAAAATTAAAATAATAANTTACTATTAAACCTTTATTTAGTAGTTATTAACTAACCTAGCTAATTTATGTCTTTTTTTTATAGTTAATTTAGGTTACTTTTTTTTACTTTTTTTATTCTTTAGGCTTTAGTAGACCTTCTTTATAGTATTAATAATATTTTTATTATAAATTTTTATAATAATAGTTATTATCTTAGCTATAGTTATAGTTAGTTTTTTATTACTTTTAGTTATTATAGTTATTTATAGTAGCACTAGATATATATTAACTATTAACTTATCTTTAGTTATTAAAAAGGTTTATTACTTTTATAGTATATTATCTTATTAAGTAGTCTTTTATATTATATATATAATTTATTTTTAAGTAGAATTATTACTACTTTTTATAATTTAATAAAAGAATATAAGCTTATTTAATTTAGTTAAATTATTAAACTCTAAGTTATAAAGCTTAAAGTATAATAGTTATATTATATTTAAACTTTATTATTTAAGTTATTTTATATATATATTTTAAGTTTAGTTTTAAACCTTAATTAGTTATACTTTATAACTTAAATCTTTAAGGTTTAACTTAGTTAGCTATAGTTAATTAAGTTAAGCTATAGATTAATTTTAGATTTTAAACTAAAGGCTAAAGTATAGTTTTTCTTTAACCTAGCTATTATAGTTTTATTAACCTTTTTAATAATAAATATAACTTCTTTATAAAAACTTATAAATTATTATATTTATTTTTATTATAAAATTATTTAAATATATTTATAAAGTATTATTAACTTTTTTTTTTATTAAAAAGTAAATAAATAAATCTTTAAAAAAGTATAACTTTAAATTTAAGTTTAATAAAATAAAA
>NW_020209373.1:0-7188 GCF_003025095.1 Trichoderma harzianum CBS 226.95 | reverse complement strand
TAAATTAATATATAAAATATTAATTTTTCCTTAAATTAATATATAAAATATTAATTTTTCCTTAAATTAATAAATAATTTATTAATCTACTATTAAATTAAGAAGTTATATTTTAATCTTTTCTTAATTAGTTAAAGAATTAAAGTTAATTTAGTCTAGACTAATCTATTAGCCTATTATTGTAACCTTAAGAGCTAGGTCATAATATAAGTACTTAACTAAAATAATTTACTTTTAATATTATTTTCTTTTTTAAATTTTATTAAATTAAAATTAAATATAAAATAAATATATTTTTTAATTATTAAAATATTAAATTCTTTTTATTTTTTATTAAAATAAAGTATTTTCTTTATAAAGTAAGTTAAAAGTATAATAATTTTTATAAAATCTAAAATAAACTTATAATAAAAGTTTATAAAGCTTAAGAAACTTTAAACTTTTTTTACTTTTATTAAAGGTTTTTAATTTTTAATTACTAAAATTTTAATAAAGTTTAAATAAATTACTACTTTAGCTTTTATAATATAACCTAAGTACTTTTTTTATTATAAATATATATTTTTTTTAATTTAATATTTAACCTAGCTACTTTTATATATTAAAATACTTAATATATTTTAGTTATATAATCCTTATATAACCTTTTAAGGTAAATAAATATATTATTTAAGTATATTATAGTAAAGTTTTTTAATATACTTTTCAGTATTTTATTAATATATTATTAAAATATTATTAAAGCCTTTATAAAACTAAATAATATTATTAATTATTTAAAAAACCTAAAATAAATATAAAATATTATAAAATATTTATTACTTTTAGTTATATATATTTTATAAAAAACTAATTTAATATTTAATTTAGTAAATTATTAAGTTTTTAAAAGTAAGTAAAAGGTTTTATAAATTAATAAAAAAAAGTAATAGTTTTATTTTATAATTTTATTAAGTATTTTATAATTTATATAAAAATACTAGCTATTATTTTCTTTTTTTATAAATAATATAAAAGCTATTATTATAAAAGAATTAACTTAAATTTAGCTTTTATTTATTAAATTAGTAATTTATTTTTATAATTTTAATAAATAATCCTAGGGTATATTATATAATAATCCTTAGGGAAATTTAAAGTAATTTTTATATTTATTTAATTATAGTTTAATATAGTAATTTAGGTTTTTTTGATATAAAAAAAAGTTATTAACTTTTTTTTTAAATAGTTTTTTAAAATTATTATATAATTTTAAAAGCTTTTTTAATATATTTTTTTTATTATTTAATAAAGTTATTAACTTTAGTTAAAGTAGTTTTATAATTTTTTAAAAGTTTATAAAAAAATATATTTTAACTAAGGTTAATAAAAGTATTATTAAGTTAATATTATAAATATAAATTTTAAAATAAGTCCTAAAGGTAATATTTTCTTATACTTAATTAACTCCTTAACTTATAAATTATTTATTTATTTAACTTATATTTCCTTTTTTTTAAGTTTAATATTATACTATATTATTTTATTCAAAGTTTTTTAAAAATAATATTTTATATAAGTTTTAGAATTATATAAAATAAAATTAAATACCTTTAGTTATTTATATTAATTACCTTTTTTATAAAGTAATATATTAAAAACCCTTTTTTATTTTCTACTATAACTTTAATTTTTTTATAATATATAAAATTAAATTTATTTTAATTTTAATTTTTAAATAGTTTACTTATTAATAACTTTATAATAATTATATTTATTATTAATTTAAATATTTATAAATTTTTTATTATTAAAAAGTATTAATATTAAAAATAAAAATTTATTTAATTTTTATAAAATTTTTATTATTTTATATTTTAATATTTTTTTATAAAAAATATAATTTTATAGTAAAAATAACTTTAATTTTTTAGTAAAATTTAATTTAAAAATAAGTTATTTCTTTTATTTTTTAACTTAAACTTTTCTTAAGGAATAATTTTTTATAAATTATTTTTAAATATTACCTTAATTATTAATAAAAGTATTACTATATAAAAAAAGTAATATTAAATTATATATATGCTTTATTTATAATATAAATATTTTTTTTTTATATTTTTTTTAAAAAACCTTTTTTATTATTTATTTAATTTGTAAAATATTTAAATTTTAAATATATAATACTTTTACCTTTCCTAAGTATAAAAAATAAACTACTTAACTAAAATTAAAATAATAGATTATTATTAAACCTTTATTTAATAATTATTAACTAACTTAATTAATTTATATTTTCTTTTTTATAATTAATTTAGGTTATTTTTTTTTTCTTTTTTTATTCTTTAAGCTTTAGTAAACCTTTTTTATAATATTAATAATATCTTTATTATAAATTTTTATAAAAGTAGTTATTATTTTAGCTATAATTATAATTAATTTTTTATTACCTTTAGGTATTATAGTTATTTATAATAAATATATATTAACTATTAACTTATTTTTAGTTATTAAAAAAGTTTATTACTTTTATATAAGGTATATTATTTTATTAAGTAGTTTTTTATATTATATATATAATTTATTTTTAGGTAGGATTATTACTACCTTTTATAACCTAATAGAAAAATATAAGCTTATTTAGTTTAATTAAGTTATTAAATTATAAGTTATAGGGTTTAAAATTAATTATATTATATTTAAACTTTATTATTTAGGCTATTTTATATATATATTTTAAGTTTAGTCTTAAACCTTAATATAATAGTAGTTATACTTTATAGCCTAAATTTTTAAAATTTAACTTAGTTAGCTATATTTAATTAAGTTAGGCTATAAATTAATTTTAGATTTTAAACTAAAGGCTAAGGTATAGCCTTTCTTTAACTTAGCTATTATAGCTTTATTAACCCTTTTAATAATAAATATAACCTTTATAATACTTTTACTAAAATAATATTTTATAAATATATAATTTATATTAAATTTACCTTAAATATATAAATATTCTTTTTTTAGTTTTTATAAAATATATTTTAATATTTAAGTTATATAAGCTTAAAATAATATTTTTCCTTAAGTATATAAGTTTTAATTTTTACTATAATATTTTTATATATTTTTATTATTTTTAAATAATTAAAGTAAAAAAATTCTTTAGCTTAGGTTATAATTTTATAATTTAAATATAAGAATATAATAAAAATAATTTAATTTAATTTTATTTAATTATTAAAGTCCTTTTACTAATATTAGCTTTTATTTAGAGTATAAAAAAAACTATACAAAGTTTATTTTATTATTATATTAAGTATTTAAGTTTAATTTAAGTTATTTTTTAGTAATGAAAATTTAAAAATATTAATATAAAGTATTTTAAAAAAATCTTTTAATTAAAAAGCTTTTATTTTTAAAGTAGCTTTATAATATATTAAAATATAAAATTAAACTTTTTTTATTAAATTTTACTAAATAAATATAAATTAATTTTTTTAAAGTTAATAAATTCTTAATTTACTTTTAGTTTATATACTATTATATATTTTTAAATAAAAAAAGTTTATTAATTACTATTATATAAATCCCTTAATAAAAATAATTTATATTTAAGTAATATTATAAATATTTATAAATTATATTTCCTTTCTAAATATAAAGAATAAACTACCTAAAAGAAACTAATTATAAAAGAACCTTTATATATAATAATAGCCTTTAATAAATTACTTTATTAACTTTTTTAATAATTTTTTTAATACTTTTATTTAGCTTAAGGTTTTAAATACTTTTTAATTAATTTAACTTATACTTTACTTTACTTAGCTTTAGTTTTTTTTTTTTAAAGGTTTTAATTATAGGTTTATAATTTTATTAATTATAAATTTAGTTATTTATTTAATTATTTTACTATATATTTATTATAATTAAGTTATAACTATTATAATTATCTTTTTTAATTAATAAAGTAAATTTACTTATAGCTTTATTTAAGTATAATAAGAAAAAGTAATTAAGGTATATTATTTTATTATATAATTTTTTAATTTTAAAAATATTATATATAAAGGTTATATTTATTATTAAAAGGGTTAATAAAGCTATAATAGCTAAGTTAAAGGAAGGTTATACTTTAGCCTTTAGTTTAAAATCTAAAATTAATTTATAACTTAACTTAATTAATTATAATTAACTAAGTTAAATTTTAAAAATTTAAGTTATAAAGTATAATTAATTAAGGTTTAAGATTAAACTTAATATATATATATAAAATAACTTAAATAATAAGGTTTAAGTATAATATAATTATACTTTAAGCTTTATAGTTTATTATTTAATAATTTAATTAAACTAAATAAGCTTAATCTTTTTATTAAGTTATAAAAGGTAATAATAATCCTACTTAAAAATAAATTATATATATAATATAAAAGACTATATAATAAAATAATATACTATAATAGCTATAATTTAATTATAATAAATATATAGTAAAATAGTTAAATAAATAACTAAATTTATAATTAATAAAATTATAAATTTATAATTAAAAGCTTTAAAAAAAGAAAAACTAAAGTTAAGTAAAGTAAAGTATAAGCTAAACTAGCTAAAGAGTATTAAAAATATTAAGCTAAGTAAAGGTATTAAAAAAATTATTAAAAAAGTTAATAAAGTAATATAAAGGTTTTTTTATAATTAGTTTTTTTTAAGTAATTTATTTTTTATACTTAAGAAAGAAAGTATTATATATATAATTTATTTTTAGGGATTATTATTACTTTTTATAACTTAATAAAAAGATACTTATTTAGTTTAGTTAAGTTATTAAATTATAAGTTATAGAGCTTAAAGTTTATATTATATTTAAACTTTATTNTTTAAGCTATTTTATATATATATTTTAAATTTAATTTTAAACTTTAATTAATTATACTTTATAATTTAAATTTTTAAAATTTAATTTAATTAACTATAGTTAATTAAGTTAAGCTATAAATTAATTTTAGATTTTAAACTAAAGGCTAAGGTATAGTTTTCCTTTAACTTAGCTATTATAGCTTTATTAACCCTTTTAATAATAAATATAACCCCTTTATAAATAATACTTTAATTTAATTAATTTTAAATTTATTTTATTTAATATATAAGTAATAATTATAAAAGTATTAAATATAAGTTATTATTAATTATTTAATTAATTATTAAAAAAGGTAATAGTTAATAATAATAATTATAATATATTTAAGATTTATAATATTATTATATTTTTTTTAATAAAAGTTAAAATTTATTATTAATTTATTTTTTATTATAAAAAATAATAATTATAATAAATTAACTTTATAATAATTATAAATAAATATTTAAATAAATGAAATTATTATTTTTTAAAAAAAAATATATATTAAAAATATATAACTTATACCTTAGTTAATATATAACTAAATATACTTTAAGTTTAACTTAGGTTTAAGGTAAACCTAAGTTAAGTCTATATTATTTTAGATTATTATTAATTTAGACTTAGTTTAGGTTTAACCTAAGACTAAAATATTATTAATTTAAGTATAGCTTAGATTTATAATATTACTTAATTATATAAATATATATAAGTATAATAAAATAAATAAAGTTAATTACCCTTAAGCTTAAAAATATATAATTTCTTTTTATTATATTTACTATTATACTTATTATATATATAATTATATTAAGTATTACTAATATTAATTAATATAAGTTTACTTTTTATTTAATAATTTATATTATTAACCCTTAAAGTAATTTTAAACTTATTTATTTTTAATAAATTAACTTTATTAACTAAGGCTTTATATAATATAGTAAATACTTTTATAAAAAAAAATTTTAATTATTTAATATAATATATACTTTTATAAAAATTAATAATTAAAGTATTTTTCTAATATAATTAATTTAAGTAGCCTTAGGTTTTTAAAGATATTAATCTTTAAACTTAAAAATTATAAAAATATAAATATAAGTAAATAATTATTCTTAAAGCTTTAGAAAGAAGTAAGTAATTTTTTAAATTTTATAATAATTTAAAATATAATTAATATAATTATAAATATAACTTTATTATATTAATAATTTATAATATTAATAAAAGTAATAATTAAATTTACCAATTATTAAGTAAGTATTTAAGTATAAAATATTTATATTATTATAAAATAAAAGTACTTTAATATTATATTTATATAAAAAAATATTTATAATACCTAAGTGTAAATAAATTATAAAAAACTTAATAATTATACTTTTACTATTATATATATTAAATTATTTAATAAAAAAAATATTTTATATTTTATAAAATAAGTAAATAATAAACTAAATTAATTAATTAACCTTATATAAACCTTTTTTTATTATTTATAAATATAAAAGTAATTTTTAAAAATTATAAACTTTAATAATATTTATAATATTAACTAATATAAGCTTTTTTTTTAAGTTATTAACTAAATATATTTTAGTTTAGTATATAATATTATATAAGGTTTAATTAATAATAAAAAAAAAGGTTTTAGTTTTTTATAAAAAAATATATATTAATTTCTTAAATAATATTTTATTAAAAAGCCTAAGGTAATTATTATTAATTTTAATAATATTATAAAAACTACCTTTAATAATTAATTCCCTATAGTATAGTAGTAGCTTTATATATATTATATTAACTAAAATATTAAGTAAAAGTAAATAAAAGTATAAAAATATAATAGTAATTTTAATAATAATAATAGTAAAAAAACCTTTATAAAATTATAAACTAAGCTTACTATTATTACTAAATAATTATTTAATATAATAACTAATAAAAATATTTTTTATATTTACTAAAAGGTTTTTTTATATAGAAGTATATTTTATTAACTAAAATAAAATAAAAATATAAATAAACTTAAATATATTTTTATTTAATGTTTAATAATTAATAAGTAATTTTAATTTAATTATATAAAATATATTTACTAATTAAAGCTTAATAAATATATTATTTTATTTATAATTATTATAATTTTAATATTTATATAACTTTAAATACTAAAGTAAGTAATAATAATATAAGAAACTATTTTTTAAATAATATAATTTACTTTTACTAATTTATTAAAGTAATATAAAATATAATATATAATTAAAAATATAATTTTAAAAATATTTATATAAATAACTAAGTTT
>NW_020209372.1:0-7267 GCF_003025095.1 Trichoderma harzianum CBS 226.95 | reverse complement strand
CACGTGTCACATGTCAGGCTGTCAGCTATCATAACTTCAAGATGGGGTAAGTCGTTGCTTTCTACCATGCCATGTCAGGCATAGTATCACCAACAACTCCTGGTCTCAAGATTATATCAGGCATAGTTACTTGTTACAGCTTCGCCGCTTCAGCGAAGCTGCTCACAAGATAAATAGCTACGTTCATTCCATTCTTTCTTATACTCCTCAAATAATTCTCACTCCATACCATTGGCGCCTTCGGCATCATATGATCTATCTTATGTGATCCCACATTTTTGTAACACCACATCTGTGTGCAGGGACTTAGCGCTTGCAAGGTTTCCTAGGCAAGTGAAGCTCCCCAGGGCATGAGAGTTTTATTGATTTCAAAGCGATTTCTTGGTATCCCTTGAGCATGGTTATTTCGTGCTCCCACCAGCACGAGAGCTCATCTATGTCTGGGAATGAGAGTCGACAGTTACTATATTATAGCCAAGAGAAATGTAACATTGATAAAGATATATATGGGCTGATTCTTTTGTGAGGGAATACTATCTCCTTATATTATTAGTGCTATATAAGTCGGGCGATACAGGCGTAAACGTGCATAGGTAAATTTTATGTAACTTACATTTAAAATTCTTAGGTAACTAGGAATACCCTGTCAACTGCAACTGAATTATAAAACGTAAGAATAACAAATCGGCATAGTAGTTAGATGTACATATGAAAGCAGTCCTATCAATGCAGACCAAATTTGACAATAGTACTCTAAATGTAAATATACAATACTAAACATTACAAAGCGAAGAGTGATAAGATAAACGTATCTACGTCTTTCAGTAAAAGGAAATAAGTCTAAAACCTGGGCCGAATGCAAATCTAAACCTTGATGCGCCGGATCGCATCGTGATCAGGCTGCGTTTGGAGATCAACATTAAAAGAGTTGTTCTATGACTTCTTCAATCGCCCTTGATGTCGTAGAACTCCTGTATGTGAGCAGATCGAAGAAATCAAATGGTAATAATAAGATTAATGGAGAACACGATATGTCAGCTGAGCTTATGTCTCTGGAACATCTATTGAAAAAGCCATATTAGGATAAAATAGCCAATAGACGAGAAATAATTACGCATCAGCTGGGGATACCACTGCCACACATAACTTGCAAATTTGAAAATGTAAAAGAAAATACAACATGGCCTAAATACCAAGGTAACCGTCTATATATAGTGGTCCAAGGATTTATGACAGCATCGACCAAATCTTGACTTGGTCAATATTGATTAGGCTAGCAGGAATTGGCCGATCCGGGTCATTACAGTAATCTTTTCTACTGAAAGAGGCTTGGTTTGTGATATCGAAAATATAATTGCAGAAAAGGTCATGGATACCAATATTAACAGGGGGTGCTGGAAGATCAACTAATAATTTGAGTGAGTGGATAGGTTTGAGAAGAAGGGAATTAATAAATATTATTATATGTAAACCTACGAAGCTGTATAAACAATTGTCTCTTATTTTAGTTAACCTAATAGCGTAGTGGAATATAACACAAAATACATAAGGGCATATAATATAACTAAGACTAAATAATTATTCTATATCAGCCCTCAAACTTCTCAGCGTCATGCCCATTACTATACCGAAATTTCTCACTCCACTCATACAGCTGTTTGAAATCCCTACACTGATGCACAGTGCCAAAGCCATCGACCCCATTACCTTTAGTACCTCCATCAAACGGAGAGCGAAAGGGCTCAAGGGCACTGTCTGCGGCGCATAGAATGCTTTCTCGGAGATAATCAAAGCAGTGTAAAGAATGCGCGTCATGCAATTTCTGGGCTTCGTCATGTGAGAGCTTACCAGTCAGGGCGCGGCGAAAGTCGGCGTAAATGAGAAACTGATGGTAAAATCAGAAAAGAAATTGCGAGTCAAGTTAACAGGAAGGCTCACGAGACAATGGAGTTGATGAAACGCGGCAACACAGAAGCGCCCTGATCCATCCGTGCTCATATCTTGTACGATCCGAGGAATATCTCCTGCGGCTTTTATATTGTCCATGGTAACGTAACCCATTCCCGCTGAGGCACAATTAGTATCAGCGACAGCGATTAAAGACAAAACTACATACGAGGAAACAATGACATCCAGGCTTCGTGGCTGGCGTTCATGTCTCGATCAAAGTAAGCACCTCCGCCCACGTAAGTTCGAAGAAGGTTTCCGAGAGGCGGAACGTTCAAGGATGGAAGAAGTTCTTGTCGCGAAGCACCTCTATTTGAAGATAATGGAAGAAGATTGTGGGTAATAACGGTACCAAGGGCAGAAATAACGGCACTGACCATGGCGACGATGATGATCAAGCGTCGAGTTGTTCTGCGGCTCTGGCCGTCGTGTTGTGTCATCAATTCAGCTTCATCATCTTTGGTGAGAAATGGCACCTCGTTCTCTGGAACTGAGTCGAGCATTGCTCCGAATCGCCAAGTGATTGTTGAATGGAGCAAAAAGTGAGTCAAAGGTGAATTCTCTGGCGAAAGCGGGAAACCGAGGGGTATTGGAAATGTTGGTCAACGTAGTGATTCTTGACTTCTCCTCAATGATACATGGGCAATGTCTCGGCACTATTTCTCGTTCCCGTGCATGTAGTTGCGCCGGCTTACTTACATGATTGCGGCTTACTTACGTGATTGTGTCTTGTTGATAGGGACATATGCTATGCATTTGGCTGCCACCTGCCGTTCTAGATCAACTATCGACGAGATACATAGCCGAAGCCATCAGCCGATCCACATCCTTCCCCCGTTACCGCTCAACTGGGGCGTGTAGGCAGCTAGCATATGGTAGGTTATCATATGTAAAACAGGAGAACGGCATGTTTGCTAGCCCACAAATTTCCGATGGAACTTTGTCATGATCCCAAAGGTGTGCGTGTGGACGGATGGGTGGTGCATGCATTAGCTCGAATGTGGTGGAGGGGAGGGATCGAGAAGCCAAGTTCGAGTAAACTACCCTAAACCCCGCATCTCGAGCTGCCGGGCCATGGCCATAACAAGCCTAAAGGGACTTGACTGCCTCTGTCACTCGACAACCTTTCCTTGTTGATGTTCGTTCAGTTTACTTGACTCGCACATGCATCACCCTCTACAATGACAGTGCCAGCCCCGCTCCACACATGTCTTGTTGCATCTTTCTCCTCAGCGGTAACCATCATCGTACTTCTTCTCCTCATCCGCCCGGGTTATGACAACATAATCACCACCGTCGTTGATCGCGTACGGGCCCCGCCTTCGGCCGACGTCAGCCATTGTCCTCGGCCGAAAGAGTATCCCGCCCTCACGCCGTCGCAAGAGCTCTCCCCAACCAAGTTTGTCAAAGATCCATGGATGCATCCGATATACAGCCGAAAGGGCATTTCCAACCAGACGGCCTTTTGGGATTCGCTGCTTACACCAAATGGAGGCTTCCTAATGGTCGACTTGGGCGACCATAGAAACCATAGTGTGGGGGTGTCCATGTTTCATCAGCTGCACTGCTTAAGCATAGTGTGAGTATTTTATCATTGCGGGTTGCCCCAAAGTACCTAACTTGATTCTAGTCGAAGCGTGGTGGTCGGCGGGGGCATGGACAAACATCCCAATGACGGCGGAGGAAACAGCACCATGGAAGACGATCAACACTTTATGCACTGCTTCGACTACATCGTTCAGGTGATGCATTCCAGCCAATGCTTTGAATCTCAACCCACAATTCTAATAGAGAACTTAGGCCATCCTGTGCTCAGCTGATGATGCTTTGGAAAACTCAGTTAACATATTGGACGCTGAGGGCGGGGAGGAGGACGGAATCAACGGAATGGGGCAGACACACAAGTGTCGCAATGCCACAATGCTCTATGACTACGTGCTGCAGTCCGTGCAGGTCCCCATAAAGCCAGCCTCGCTTGGGAAATATTCTGTATTCTTATGAGCGCTGAAACTCATCAAGACGTTGTGTAGCAAGAATAGATGAATCACACACGAGAATTTGTGCTCGAATGAGGTCATGGCTTGGCTCGACTGAGCAGCCCAAGTACTCCGTCCAACGATTAAAAATAGCAGGGACCGGGATTCCGATCTGCCCCCACATGGCTGTTAATCGTGCAACCAAGACTACCTAGTACTCCATATGAAGCCGCCGGCCCGTAGTACTAGTAGGATAGGAGCAAAGAGCGCTACTGCAAATGTAGTTCTTTTTCCGAAAACGACTAAAGGTATGCCGCTTACCCGCGCCGCAGTTGCTGACGCTCAATCGCCGGAAGTTTCCTTGACCACATTCAACATTTGCTGTATGTACACATCCTCTTATTGGAGCAATAACATAGTTCGGATAACCACCATGGGGCAATACCTGACAAATGATCTCTATTGAACCCGAGTAGTCTGACTACCTATTCCTTCTTACGCCTAGCAGGGCGCCGATCGTTTTGACCAGGGGTAAGTCGTTGTTGCCCAGAGAGGAAGCCGACACAGGTTCCGTATCACCCCATTGGCTGCGGCGTATGGGCATCCCGCCAAAGACCAATACTACCACTACCCGAGCCGAGGCGGGAGCTGACTGGCGGTAGTTCCAGCGTCACCAGCGACACCAGCTACACCAGCGTCACCGGCGTCACATCGAAAATTGAGGACTGGCACAGGTTTCAATCTACAGTAGCGATATGCGCCTGCATACTTGTCATTTGGTCTATTCTGGCTGCCTTGGGGATTCTATCCTTTGTGCTAGATGAGTAATGCGGAGGTTTCAGCCACCAACGGCTTGCTTTGCCTCCTCGGCATGTTTCCCGTATCCTTAGGGCGCCTTTTCCCAAACCTTGGAATCTGCTGGCATCGGATATCCATTTTCTGGTGGAGGTGCTACCTCATGGTCTTCAATCCACTTAGCCACACTGTCGAGGTCGCGGCATTTATGCACAGTGTTGAAGTTGGCAAAGGGATCCGGGATGTCCTTTACCCAGTGGTGCGGGATGACACCGACGTCGGCGCTGCACATGATGTTCTGCCGAAGCATTTCAAAGCAGTGGTCTATATATGTGATTAGCAAGCGATACGTATCCATCCATGATAGCAGCGTGTGTGGGTACCCACTGATGTGCACTTTTACGGTAATCGGTCTGTCGTTCAGCCAGGTTGCCCATTTTTTGTTTTCTGGTCTTTCGTAGTACTCTCGGTGATATGCTTGCCGGATTACATTGAGACACTATACATATGTCAGCTCGCTCATGAAATAATAGCAGCAGCTGCATGGGGAAAAAACATGTGCTTACATGCATTTTGTGGCTGATCTCGAGGAATCCAATATACCCTCCTCCGTACTCTTCAGTGAACCTGGCAGACCCTTCCAAGTCCATGCCCATTGCGGCAAATTCGTCACGAGAAAAACTGGCGTATTTGACTATACGGATTGTCAGTGAAACTGGTGGGTGAGGGCTGAATGGGCAAAGGCCTCCACGAACCGAACTTACCAAAACCCCATCTGTTCCATTCGCGGTCCATGGCTTCGTTTGGGTCTCCCCAATGGCCAGTAAACTGCGAATTCTTCCCGAGAGTGCCTGTTGAGCCGATTAGCTTACCGTGGTGGAGATTGAATACTGTTGGGTGGCTGGGAAATACCGTTGAACTTGACATCATGTAGCTTATTACTGACCTGCTTCATTACGGTCGCTAAAACCACGTTAGCATCATTTGCGGAATATTGGAAATCTTTGGCAGAACTAACAGTAGGTTGAGCTGTGCCTCATGCATTTCTCGTCAAGATGAGGTTGCCATGCCTTGCCAAGCAGAAAGGCTCCAGCTGCGGTAAGAGCCAAGACGCTGACAGCCATGATGATGCTGAAGACGCCAAAGCGTCGATAAGGGTGGTATAGAGGGTAAACATCGTCCCCTAAGAGAGCACGCGCACCCTCTTGGTCGTCAAGACTATCTTCGTCTGAAGTTCGTAATGACTTTTCAAGATTTGAAGATGGCACGGCAAAGTATATATGCGGCCGACTAACTAGATCTTTTACGACTTGTCTCCAAGGTCGCATATTGATGATTATATTCAATATCGCTGCTTAGTAGAGATGGAAAGGTAGGTAAATGAGTGATTGAAAGCCAAGATTCGCGGGATGGAGAGGCGGGCGTAAGTTGAGAGCTGCGTAGAAGGGGCAATTGGAAGCCAGGTTGAGCAAAGAGGATTGACCATTTCCCAATCCAAATAAGTGAACTGGTATATAAGTTTCTGCGGGGCATATTCCTAAGTCTCTAGTCAAAGTCTTCCGACTATCGTCGCTGATAACTTCTGGGGTAGGACAAACTAGTGTGAAAGTCAAATAGTGGAGCTATGTTCCAGATCATCTGCCATGCGTTGACAACGGGCGTCTTTTCTCTGCGACTGAGTGATTTCCTTCATACTCCGCACGAATCGGGTGGCACAACAGGGTGATGAGAGTGCATTTCTCTGAGTCGGGGCGAAGTAAGCTGCATGCAGGTATGCATGCAGCTGAAGGTGGCATTGTGCTATCACCTGCTTATATATTGCGAAATAGTTTATACCCTATACCTCCAACCCCCTCTTAGAATTCCAATATATACTATTTATTTCGACAGTACTATACCATTTCGGGGAGGAGAGTTTGTGGACTTCTCTTTAATGTCTCGGCGATACCCCTCTATGTTATCCTGTATGTGACAAGCGAGGGAACTTTTGATTTGCTTCATGGCAACTAAGCACCTTAAATAGGTCAACTTCGTGGGACGCTAGCCAACTTTCACTATCAAAATATTACATTATGTTTTGCCACAAATGCAGATACGAGGTGAGGAGGGAAACAGTACGAAGAGGAAGCGTAGTTCCATTAATGCCCCAAGGTATGAAGGGCCCCGTCTCTACTCACATAAAAGCACAGAGGATAGGCGTCCAGGTTTACCACAATATATCTCAAAGTCATCATTCCACATTGTAATTCACTTACCAAACGGTTAGGTCATCATCAAGCCTTTACCAAACATCTTTTCCAAGCTGAGACCAATTAGCACATTAGCAAGAAAGACACAATGGTCAAATTTACATCCGCCATTGTCATTGCCTTTGCGGCTTTGGCCACCGCTGCACCTACCAACGACTACCCCAAATATGGAAAGTTTGGAGAGTTTGAGGCTGTCAACAACGAGAAACGAACCAACGACTATCCTAAGTATGGCAAGTTTGGAGAGTTTGAGGCCGTCAATAATGAGAAGAGAACAAATGACTACCCCAAGTACGGAAA
>NW_020209371.1:0-7279 GCF_003025095.1 Trichoderma harzianum CBS 226.95 | reverse complement strand
AAAGTATTAATAAAGTAAAAGTAATAATTATTAATTTTAAATTTTCCTTAGTTTTTTAAAAATATATATTTATTTATAATATATATTTTTAAATATTTATAAATATTTTATTATACTAAGTAGTATTTTTATTAAAGTATAATTAAATAATATTTTCTTAAAGTATAATTAAATAATATTTTCTTAAAGTATAAATTTTATTAATTTTTTTAGTTTATATTAATAATACTAATACTTAATAAATTTAGTAAATTAATATTTAAAACTATAGTTATTTATTTATTAAAAAAGATATATTTAAGGGAAATTAAATAGTATTTTAATAATTTTTATAATTTATAAAATAATTATATAGTTTTATTTTATTAATTACTTAATATACTAATACTAAAACTTTATAAATAATATTATTTACTTTATTATTTATTATAGTTAATGAAATAATATATATATATTAATTATATAAAATATTAAAGAAGTAATAAATAAAAATAAAAGGAAATAAAGGAAAATAAATAAAGGAAAAATAAATAAAAAAATCTTTAAGGTAATTTAATAAATAATAAAGTAGTTTAGTAATTAATAAAAAAAACTTATATTAATTATAAATTAATATTTATATAATTACTATTAATTAATAAATAAATAAATAATATAAAAAGCTAATATTTTATATTAATTAACTACTATAATATTAGACTAAAGAATAGATTATATAATATATTATACTATATAGTTATATATATAATATATAAACTATCTACTTATTTATACCTTAATATATAAAGCTTTTTTAAATTAATTAATTATTATTAATAATTTATTTAAAATTAAAGTAAAATTATAATATTATTTATAAACTTTATTAAAAAAACATAAATAATAAAACTAAAAAAAATTAATTAATTAAATATATAAAAAACACTTTAGAAATCTTTAAAATACTTTGAAAAGTTATTATTAATATATTAATATTATAAATATATAACTAAAAAAAACTAATTGTTATTAAAATAAATATTTTAAATTATATAATTAAAGAAGTTTTTAATTAATAGAAAAATAAAGAAATATTATATTTAATAATTTTTTTTAAAAAAAACTTTATAAATTTAAATTATAATACTTTATTTATAATTAAAAATTTATAATTATTTTTAAAGTATTTAAAAAATAAAAATTATATTTACTAAGTAATAAATATAAAATTACTATATATTTAAATTATAAAGTTTTACTATAAATTTTATTATAAAAAAAATATTTTAATATAATAAAAAAAGTATTTTTAATTTATAATTAAATATAATTTTAAAATTATATTTTATAAAAAATTAAAAAATAATTATATAAATATTTTTAATTATAAAAAAACTATTTTAAATTAATATTAAAGATTTTTTATTAATATTTTAAAAAATAATAAAAATATATTATAAATTAATAATTATTAATACTTTTTATTATTATTAAAAATAAAAACTTTATTTTTAATAAAATTAAAGATAAAATTAATAATTAAATATTAAATTAATTACTTAAAAATATAATTTTTATAAAAAGACTTTTATATTAAAATAAAAAAATCTAAATATTAAAATTATTATAATAAAAAGTAATAAAAATAATTTATAAATATTTACTATATAAATATAAAAAAGTTATTAAAATACTATAATAAATATAATAATATTATACTTTTATAATTATAAAAAAAAATTAAAAAAATTATTTAATTATATATTTTATATATAAAAATATAATTTAATTAATAAAAACTTTATAATAAATTATAATTATTATTAATTTTAAAATATTTTTAAAGTTTTATTTTATTTAATTATATTATTAAGTTACCTTTATTAAAAAAGTTTATAATAAATATAATATATAATAATATTTTTATTATTATTGATAAATTAATAAAATAAAGTATTTTTATTTTATATAAGGAAAATAATATTATAAAAAAACTAAGTTATATAATATAAAAATATATAACTTTAAAATATAAATTATTTATAAATATTATTTTTAATAAAGAATTAATATCTATATTTAAATATTAAAAAAATATTATTATAAAAATAAAAATAAATTATAAAGCTAATATTCTTTATTATTCTTAAATAAATAAATAAATAAATAAAATAAATTAATTAAATTATTATAGTATATTTATAAAGCTATATTAACTTTAATTAAAATAACTAAGTTAAGTATTTATTAAATATAAAATTCTCTTATAATAATTTAATTTTAAAATTAATAAAACTTTTATTATTTTATATTAATAAAAAATATTACTTTTAAGTATTTAAAATATTATAAAAAAAGCCCTTATAGTATAGTAATATATACCTAAAGGTTTTATAATATTTCCCTAAGTATTTATAAAATAATTCATTTAAATTTAACTAAAGAACCCTATATTAATAAATTAATTATTTTACTTATTAAATAATTTAAAATTACTATAATATTTAAGTCCTTAAGTTAATTTTAATAATTATTACCTAAGGTTAATATATAACTTAGGTTATACTTTATATAATAGTAAAGACTTAGCTTGATAATATTGAACTTAAGTTATAGTTATTATAATATAATAGTATTACCTAAAGTAACTTTTAGGAAAATAAATTAATAAATTACTTTTATAATAAAAGATTATTATAAAAATACTAAGTATTAAATATAATTTATAATAGCTATAGATTAATAATATTTATTTAATTAATTAGTAACTTTTTTTTAAAAAGTTAGAAAATATAATAGCTTTAAGTTATTATAATTAAAAACTATAGTAAAAAGTAAATTATTATGAAAGTAGAAATATAATATAAAAGTTTTTATTTTAGTAATAAATATATATTTTTTATAAAGGGTTTTTTTATTATAAATTTAATTAATAAAGGGTTTAAAAATAACTTAGCTTAATTAATTATTTAAAGTATTATTATTATTATTATTATTATTATAAAAAAGAAAAAATATATAAAAAACTATATTTAAAATAAATCTTTTTAAAGTATAAAGAATAAACTACCTAAAAAAAACTAATTATTAAAAAACCTTTATATTATATAATTAACCTTTTTAATAATTTTCTTAATACTTTTACTTAGCTTAGGGTTTTTAATATTTTTTAGTTAATTTAGCTTATACTTTACTTTACTTAACTTTAGGTTTTTTTTTTAAAGCTTTTAATTATAAGTTTATAATTTTATTAATTATAAATTTAGTTATTTATTTAATTATTTTACTTAAATTATAATTAAGTTATAGCTATTATTAAGAAAAGTAATTAAAATATATTATTTTATTATATAGTTTTTTAATTTAAAAGTATTATATATATAATTTATTTTTAAAGATTATTATTACCTTTTATAACTTAATAAAAAAATACTTATTTAATTTAATTAAGTTATTAAACTATAAATTATAAAGCTTAAAGTTAATTATATTATATTTAAATTTTATTATTTAAGTTATTTTATATATATATTTTAAGTTTAATTTTAAACTTTAATATAGTAGTAATTATATTTTATAACCTAAATTTTTAAAGTTTAACTTAGTTAACTATAGTTAATTAAGTTAAGCTATAGATTAATTTTAAATTTTAAACTAAAGGCTAAAGTATAACCTTTCTTTAACTTAGTTATTATAGCTTTATTAACCTTTTTAATAATAAATATAATCTTTATAAAAATATATATTATAATTAAAATAAATCTTTTTAAAAAAGTTTATAAATACTTTATAAATTATAAAGAAATAATAAAGTTAAAAATTATTATAAATATATAATAAAAAAGTTATAAAGTATATTATAATTATTAAATTTATAAAATTAATTAATACTTAAAGTTAAATTATTAATAAAAGTTAATTATTTATAAAAAAGTTATAATATTAAAAATTAATAAATTTAATATAATTACTTTTAGGGTTTATTTTAATAACTTAGTTTTAAATTTTATTATATTATTTTTAAATATAATTAATATTTTAAAAATACTTTTTATAATTTTATTTTTTATTATAATTAATTACTTAAACTTAAGCTATATTATTATTTTATTTATTTAAAATTAATATATAAAAGTTTAGTTATTATAATAAAGGTAATGATATAATTAATAAAGAAAATTATTATAGGTTTTTTTAATTTATAAATTAAAAAATTAATATTATTATTTTAATTTATAAAATAAAAAACTAAATATATTAATATATTTTTTTAATTTATAAATTAAAAAAGTAATAGTAATAAAGTACTAATACTTAAAGTAAAAATAATAAAATATTATTTAAGTTAATATTTTTTTTAATTAATTATAAAAAAAAAATTATATATTTATAAAATTATATATTTATAATAAAAATATTATATATTTTTATTAATTACCTTTATTATTAATATTTAAATATTTAATTCTTTTAAAATTAATAATAAAAGTAATAAATTAAATATTAAAAAATAATAATATTTTATTAAAGCTTAATATTTAATAATTATTTAATAAATATAATAAAAAATAATAATTTTAATATTATTTTAATAATATATTTTATTTAATTATAAAAGTATAATTTTTTTCTTAAGTATAAAAAATAAATTACTTAAAAAAAATTAATTATAAAAAAACTTTTATATCATTTTATTAGTTTTTTAATAATACTTTTTATACTTTTACTTAGCTTGAAGTTTTTAATATTTTTTAATTGATTTAATTTATATTTTATTTTACTTAACTTTAGTTTATTTTTTAAAATTTCTAATTATAAATTTAGTTATTTATTTAATTATTTTATTTAAGTTATAATTAAGTTATAATTATTATATAAATTATTTAAAATATTTATATAGTAAATATATTATTTTATTATATAAATTTTTATATTATATATATAATTTCCAAAGGGTAAAGTATAATATTTTTTAAGTAAATTATTATAGCTTTATTAATTCTCTTAATAATAAATAAAACCTTTATATATATAATTCATTTTTAAAAATTATTATTACTTTTTATAATTTAATAAAAAATTAAGTTTATTTAATTTAATTAAGTTATTAAATTATAATTATAAAGCTTAAAGTTTATATTATATTTAAACTTTATTACTTAAGTTATTTTATATATTTTAAATTTAATTTTAAACTTTAATATAATAATTATATTTTATAATTTAAATTTTTAAAATTTAGCTTAATAAATTATAATTAATAAAATTAAATTATAAATTAATTTTAGATTTTAAACTAAGGACTAAAGTATAATTTTTCTATAATTTAATTATTATAGTTTTATAAACTTTAATAATAAAGGTTATATTTATTATTAAAAGGGTTAATAAAGCTATAATAGCTAAGTTAAAGAAAAGCTATACCCTAGCCTTTAGTTTAAAATCTAAAATTAATCTATAACTTAATTTAATTAATTATAATTTATTAAGTTAAATTTTCAAAATTTAAGTTATAAAATATAATAACTACTATATTAAAGTTTAAAACTAAACTTAAAGTATATAAAATAACTTAAATAATAAAGTTTAAATATAATATAATTAATTTTAAGTTTTATAACTTATAGTTTAATAACTTAACTAGACTAAATAAGTATCCTTCTATTAGGTTATAAAAAGCAGTAATAATCCTACCTGAAAATAAATTATATATATAATACTTTTAAAATTAAAAAACTACTTAATAAAATAATATACCCTTTTTAATAACTACTACCTACTATAAATAACTATAATAGCTAAAGGTAATAAAAAACTAATTATAATTATAGCTAAGATAATAGCTATTATTATAAAAACTTATAATAAGAATATTATTAGTATTATAAAGAAGGTTTACTAAAGCCTAAAGAATAAAAAAAGTAAAAAAAAGTAACTTAAATTAATTATAAAAAAGAAAACGTAAATTAGTTAAATTATTACTAAGTAAAAGAATTAGTAAAATACTATTAGCTAATAGCTATTAAATAAAGGTTTAATAATAATTTATTATTCTAATCTTAGTTAAGTAATTTATTCTTTATACCTAAGAGAGAAACTTTAATAATAAATATAATTTTTATACTTAAAGTATTAATTATAATTTAATTATAATTTAAAATATATAATAAAATAATTTAATTATAATTTAAAATATATAATAAAATAATTTAATAAATAATTAAATTTATAATTATAATAATTAACTATTAATTATTTCTCTTAGTTTATTAACTATTATAAAAAATTAAGTTTTATAATTAATAATTTAAAATAAAAGAAAATAGCTAAAGTAAAACTTTTTAATAATTTAAATATAAAAAATATATTTAAAATACCTTAGGAGTTTATATTTATTACTAAGTAAATACTATATTAAATTAAAGTTATTTATAAATTATATTTATATATTAATATTATTATTATAAAATTACTTTTTACATTTAAATTTAGTATCTTTAATGAAACTAAAACTATTATTAATATTATTAATTAAATTATTAATTATAACTTTATAAAATATTAAATTAAGGAATATTATATTAAAATATAATATAGTAAAAAGGGAAAATATAAAAAAGAAAAAACTTTTAGCTTTTTTATTAATTAATAATATAATATAAATTCTTAAATAATAAAATATTACTATAGTTTTATTATATTATAAATATATAATATTACTCCTTAGAGAATTTAGAGTATAAAAACTAATATTTTTAAAAAAAAATATAATTATAAAATACTTTTATTAATAATTTATTTAAGGTTTTAAAATATAATTATTTTAAAAAAAAACTTTATATTATTTTTCTTTATAATTTTAAAATTAAATTAAATTATATTTTTTTAAAAAATTTAAATTTTTTTTATTATTATTTAAGGTTTAATTTATTATAATATTAATAATACTTTTTAAAAATATTACTTTTAAAAACTTTACTTTTATTTTTTTATTATTTATTACTTTAATTTTTAATTATATTATTATTATTTATTATTAATAATATATTATTTTAATATTATCTTATTTTTTTACTTTAGTATAAAGTTTTTAATATAATATTATATAAAAAAAATAGTTATTAATACTTTTTTAATAATAATTAAAAAAATAAAAAGTACCTTTAATTTTTAAATAATATTAAAAAAACTAAAAGTAAAGGTTTATTATTAAAAATTAATAATAATTAAATAAAATTAAAATTAAATTACTTTATAAAAGTAATATAATTATTAATATAAAAAAAAGTTAATTTAAAAA
>NW_020209370.1:0-7328 GCF_003025095.1 Trichoderma harzianum CBS 226.95 | reverse complement strand
ATTTTATTATTTTATTATTTTATTATTTTATTATTTTATTATTTTATTATTTTATAAAGTTAATTTATTTATAATTATATTTCTCTAATATTTAAAAAAAACTTTAGAAAAATTAAGAAATATTATTTTTTATTTTTTAAAGCTTTTTATTAAATTATAAAGCTAGCTTTATATTATAATTCCTATTATATTATTATATATCTATATAATATATAGTAAATTAAAAAATTTATATAAAGATTATTTTAAAAAAAAATAGAAATTTTAATTTAGTAAGTTATTATAATAAACTAGTCTATACTAAATAATATAGGGTAGTTTCTTAAGATAATAAATTAATTACAATTTATATTAATAAAAGTAGTAAAATATAATAAGTAATTTTATTATATAGTTAGTAAATTAAATATAAAAATTGATTTTATTATTATATTAATAATTAATTATTTAAACTATTTAATAAATATAATAATTTTATTTTTAAATAATAAATTATTTTATAAAAAATAATATAATATATTATTTTTATAATTATATAAAACATTTACTAAGTATTATTCCTTTATTAAAATAATATAGCTTAGTTATTTCTTTTATATTAAAATAATATAGTTTATTTATTTTATTAATACTTAACTAAAGTAGTTTAATAATTAATTTAATATTTATATTAAAGTATTATAAAAAGTTAATTATAATATAGAGGTTATATTTATTATCAAGAGGGTCAGTAAAGCTGCAATAGCTAGGTCAGAGGAAGGCTACGCCCTAGCCTTTAGTTCAAAATCTAGAATCAATCCGTAGCCCAACCCGATTGGCTATAGCTAACTAAGTTAAACCTCGAAGATTCAGGCTATAAAATATAGCTGCGTTAATTATAATATAATATTTTTTTTATTAATTTTTTTTTTAAATTAAAATAAGGTTAATTATTTATTTAAGTAATAGTATATAACTAAAATAAATATTTTCCTTTTTTTATAATTTAATTATTATATTAAATTATACTTTAATTTATAAAAAATATAAAATTAATTTTTTTATTAAATAAATACTTTCTTTAAAATTGATTATTAATATACTTTATATTTACTATTATTATACTAAATTATTATATATTATATTAAAAATATTTTTATTATAAAAATTATGTAATAATATATAAGTTTTATAATAGTATTTTAGTATTAAGTTCTTATAAATAATTATAACTTTTTATTTTTAAATAAGTAATATAAATTTAATTTTTATTAAAAAAGTATTAGCTTAATATTAAATATTAAAATATTAAAAAGAAATTAATAATTAAGTTAAGTTTTTTAATATTTAAATAATTAAGTTTTAGGCTTAGTTAACTAAAGCCTTAGGTTAATTATTTTATATTTAAAAAATATATAAAAAAATAAAAAAAACTAAATAAAAAATTATTTTATTAAAGTATAAAAAAAAATATTAAGGTAATTATTAAATAATTTATAATATAAAATTTATAGTTTTTAAAAGTATTTAATAATATTAATTAATTTTCCTTAAGTATAAATTTAAAGTTTTTAAATTTAAGTTCTTTAATATTAATAAGAAATATTTTTTTACTATTTTCTTAAATTACTATTTTTATATATTTTTACTTTTATTATAGTTTTTTTATTTTATTAAATATTTTTCTCTCCTAAGTATAAAAAATAAACTACTTAAAAAAAACTAATTATAAAAAAACCTTTATATTATTTTATTAACTTTTTAATAATTTTCTTAATACCTTTACTTAGCTTAAGGTTTTTAATACTCTTTAGTTAATTTAGCTTATATTTTACTTTACTTAGCTTTAGTTTTTCCTTTTTTAAAGCTTTTAATTATAAATCTATAATTTTATTAATTATAAATTTAGTTATTTATTTAGTTATTTTACTATTATAATTAAGTTATAGCTATTATAGTATATTATTTTATTATATAGTCTTTTATATTATATATATAATTTATTTTTAAGTAGGATTATTATTATGTTTTATAACTTAATAAAGAATATTTATTTAATTTAGTTAAGTTATTAAACTATAAGTTATAGAGCTTAAAGCGTTAATTTATTAAGTAATTATATTATATTTGAACTTTGTTATTTAGGCTTTTATATATATATATATATACATATATATATTATATTTAAACTTTATTATTTAGGCTATTATATATATATATTTTAAGTTTAGTTTTAAACTTTAATATAATAATAGCTATATTTTATAATTTAAATCTTTAAGACTTAACTTAATTAATTATAATTAATTAAGTTAAATTATAAATTAATTTTAGATTTTAAACTAAAGGCTAAAGTATAGTTTTTTTTTTAATTTAAATATTATAGCTTTTATTAAAAGCTAGGTTAGTGGAAGAGAGTAAAAAGGGATAAAGGATAATTATAGGTAGCTATATAGTAAGTATATAAGCTTAAGGGAGTAAAGTAATTATATTTATTTTTACTTTCTTTAATTTCTTTTTTAAATTTTAAGTTTTTTATAGTATTATTACTAAGCTAAAGGTTTTATAACCTTTAGCTTATACTTTTATAATATAGTTAGTATATAGCTATTATATAATTATATCTTTTTTAAATAGGTTTTAATATATTACCTTTTTTTCTAAAGTATTACCTTAATATTTTTAATAATATTTCTTTTTTTAATTTTATAATTAATTTTTTTTATTAAAGGTATTACCTATATAAAAACTTTAATATAATTTAAGCTTTATATTTATTTTATTTTTATTATAAATATATTATTATTTTAAGCTTTTTTTTTTATATTTTTAAAAATAAATATAAATAAAAAATTAAATATAATAATATTTTTATAATATTTTTTTATTACTTTTATAATTTAAAATAATTAATATTTTTTTATTACTTTTATAATTTAAAATAATTAATATTTTTTTATAAAAAATAAAAAAGTAAAAAAAAATATAAATTTACTAAAATTTTAATATAATAAAAGTAAAATATTATTAATTTTATTTTTAATTACTTTTACTTTTCCTATTTAAATTTTATATTATATTAATATATTTACTTAGTATTTTTATAAAAGCTAACTTTTTAAAAGTAGTTTAATATATTTAAATTTTTTTTTTATATTAGCTTTATAATTAATTTATAAATAAAGTAATTTTTTATTATTATTACTTAGGTTATATATATAAGTAAATAATTAAAAATTAACTTATACTTTATATAATTATAATAAGTTTATTATTCTAACTTTCCTATATTAAGTCTTTTTTTAATTTACTTTTTAAATATTAGCCCTAAGTATATAATATATATTTATAAAAGCTATAGGAAAATATATATTTTTATTTAAGCTTAATATTATTAAGCTATATAATTATTATTAAATATATTTTAGTAAGCTTAATTAAACTTAATATATTATTATTTTTTTATTATAATTATTATTTTAATTTATAATAAGTTATTATTAATTTACTATAATAGTAATATAAAAAAGCTTTTTATAATATTAATAATATATTTATAAATTTAATAATAATTACTATTATAGTAATTATATTAATTATTATTTTTAAAGTTTTAAATATTACTTTTACTTATTATTAAATATAAGTTTATAATATTATTAATATAAAAATATAATTAAATATTATAAATTCTTTAAAGTTAATAATAAATAATATATTTTTTATTTTTTTTTAATATATTTCTTTAGCTTTTATAATATTTTTATTATTAATTTATTTTTTAAAAATAGTTTAAACTTTTTTATTATATTAATTTATAAAGGTAAAGTAATTTAAATTAATATTATTATAAATAAAAGTATAATCATTATAAATAATAATATAATTAGTAATATATAATAGTATTTATTTATTATAATTATATATATACTTTTTTTTTATAATATAATCCTTATATTATATAATATAATCCTTATATTATATAATAAAGTAATAATATTATTTAATTAATTTTTTTTTTTTATAATTTTAAGTTTTTTATATAATTATATATTAATTATAATTTACTTTTACTTTACTTTTACTTTACTTTTCCTTTTAAATTACTTTACTACTTTAGTAAATTAAAATTCTATAATTATAATTAATATAATAAATTTTATTTATAGTTATAGCTTTTTTTTTTTATTACTTTATAATATTAAAGTTAATACTTTTTTTCCTTTTTATAATATTTTTTTAATATTTTTATAATTAAGTATTTTTTTTATTTTTTTTATTTTTACTAATTTTATTTTATTTTAGCTTACTTAATCTATTACTATATTTTATTAATTAAATAATAAATATAAAGCTGTAGAATAGTAAGTACTTAATAAATAACTTTTATTTTCCTATAGTAGTTTTTTTTTAATTAATTTCCTAGCTTTAACTTTACTTTTATAATATTTTAAAAATATTACTAAAGCTTTANATATATATATTTATACTACCCTTAAGTAATTTATTTATTAAACTTTAAAGTATAAGTATACTTATATACCTTAGGTATTAAATAAAAATAACTTTAATATTAAGGAACTATTTTCTTCTTCCTTTATTTTTACTTTAGTAAATATTATTATTTTTAAATTATAAATATTATATTATTACTTTTATTTTTTTACTAATTTATAATAATTATAAAATACTATATTATAAATATTTTTATAATTTTACTTTTTATATTAGTAAATTAAATAAAAATAATAAAAAACTTTTTTTTTAATTATATACTTTAATATTTAAAATATACTTTTTAGTTACTTTTTTATTATAATAAACTAATAAATTCTTTAAATAATTTAAGTAAATATTAGTATTACTAACTTAATTATAAGGGCTACTTTTTTATTTTTAATTTTTATATTATAGTTACTTAAAAATATAATAAACTTTTTTATAATTTTCTAATATAAAGTACTCTCCTTTTTATTACTTATTTAATATTAATTTATATAAGAATTATTTATTAGTTTATAGCTTTTAATATAAAAAAAGTTTTTAAAGTTTTATATTTATAATTTAAAATTTATAAATTTAATATATAGTATTTTTTTTACTTTTTTATTATTAAGTTAATACTAAAATCTATATTTAAATTTATAGCTTTATATTTAACTAAATATTATAAATTTACTATATATAATTATAATAATAATAATTTAATTAATAAGTATTTTTTTTTATATTAATTATTTTTAATTTTATTTAAGAAGTATTTTTTTTTATAAATATATTAAGTATTTATAATTATTTTATTTTATTTTTAATTATTTTTTAAAATAAGGCTTTATAAGCTAGTATTATTATTTTTTATTTTATTATTTTTATTTTTAAAAATATTATATTTAAGATTACTTTTTTTTTAGTAGTTACTTATAGTATTAATATTATTAATATATTAGCTTAAGGTAATATTAAAAATATACTTTTTTTTACTAAAAGTAGTAATAATAATAATAAAAAAAATATTATTAATAAGTAATAATAATTATCTTTTTATAATAGGTTTATAAACTTATTATTATATATTTATATTATTTAATTATTAATTTACTATATTTAGCTTTATATTTAATATTAAAAGTAAAAAATACTTTAGAATTTACTTATTACTATATAAGTTTATAATTAACTATAGAAATTTATTTATAAAATATAAAGTTATTATATATATTCTACTACTTTATTTTAATTTTATATTACTATTCTTTTTTACTAATACTTTTTTTTTATATTATTTACTTTATTATTTTAATACTACTTTTAGCTTTATAATACTATACTAATATTCTTACCTTTAGCTTATATATTTATTACTTTATACTTACTATAATATTATTATTAAAATTACTATTTTTATTTTTAAATTATTATTAATTTTAATATTAAAGTATTTATATTAATAATTATATTAGTATTAATATTAGTATTTTACCCCTAAAGGTTATATTTATACTATAGTTTTACTATAGTAATATATATTAAAGCTAGTATTTATATAATTATTACTATATTAAAGTTATTATTTAATTATTTAGTTAAGTATTTATTAAAGTATTTAGTAGTATTTTTTATATACTAAAGTATTTATATATAGTTATTATATAGTTAATTTTATAATTTTATAAAAGTAGTTTTATATTTTTATAATATTATTTTATTTATAAAATTAGATTTTTTTATTTAAGTATTTTCTTTATTAAAGTACTTTTTTTATTTAATATAATATAATTATTTTTTATTATTATATTAATAAAAAATACTTTTTTTAATTTTATATATTATATTTAATATAAAAGGGTAATTTAATAGTTTTATTAATATATTATTATAATTTTTAAATTTTTTAAAGTTTATAATATTAAAAATATTATAAATCTTAATTAATAATAAAAATTATAATTAATATATAAGGCTATTATTACTTATAATATATTTAATTTAGTATAATTTTATAAACTTTTTAATAAATTTATAAATTAATTTTTATAAATTTAAATACTTTATTAAAATAAAAATTTAATTATTAACTTTAAACTTTTTTTTTATATAGCTTTTATTATATTATTTTTAGTAAAATTTATTAATTTTTTATAATATTTATATAGCTACTTTATATATATTTTATATTTCTTAAACTTATATAATAATATTATTATTTATATATAGTAGTTAAATTTAGCTAATTAATAAAGCCTTTAGTTAAAATTTATAAAGTAATAATATAAAAGTTTTATAAATTATTAAATATTATATTATATTATAAATAAATTTTACTAAAAAAATTTATATATTTAATTTATTTAATTTTTATTATAGAATATTTAAAAGTAATATTTTAAGTTTTAATTTTACTTTTTAATTTAATTATTTATTTAAGGGTAAAATATAATACTAAGTTACTACTTATATTTTAATAAGTAATAAAAGTTTTACTAAAGTATATTAGTAAATATTAACTTATAATTTAATATAATTTTTTATAGTATTTTATATAAGTAAAATATATAATATAAAAATTTATTTATAAGTTTTTTATTATTAATATTTTTTAAATATAAAATATATAATATATATTTTATAAATTAATTTATAATAATTAAAATAGTATTATACTTATATTTTTTATACTTAACCTTTAGTAGCTTAGTAATAAAATTTATTAAAAAATTTTTTTAAGGTTTTAATAATATTAATAATATTATAAATTTACTATATAATAAATATTATTTTACTTTTATTATTTAATAAATTATATATATATTAATATAATTTTTTATATTTTATTTTATATTTTACTAAAA
>NW_020209369.1:0-7403 GCF_003025095.1 Trichoderma harzianum CBS 226.95 | reverse complement strand
AATAACTTTAATAACTTTAATAACTTTAATAACTTTAATAACTTTAATAACTTTAATAACTTTAATAACTTTAATAACTTTAATAACTTTAATAATAACTTTAATAACTTTAAAAATATATTATATTATATTATACTATAGTATTTATATAATTTCTATAAGGCCTTATAAAATTAAATTTATAAAGCTTTATATATTTATTAAATATTTATAATTACTAAATTATTATTTTTTATTTTAATATTTTTACTTTATAATTAATTTATTACTTTTATTATTTTTATATTTTTAAAGTTTTATATTTATTATTAATATTATTTATTAATAATTTTATTTTTAATTTTAAAATTTTATTTATAATTTTCTTAAGATTTTATTTTTTTATTAATAATAATATTAATAACTTATTTTAATCCTAAGGCTTTATAAAACTTATTAAAGTAATTTTTTTTGAGTAACTTAATTAATTTATTTATTATTATTTAATTTATAAAAATATATTTTAATTTAATTTTTCTATTATTTACTTTTTTATAACTAAAGTAATATTAAGTTTTTATATATTTAAAACCTTTATAATTTATTAAGTTCTTAGCTAATATTATTATATTTTAATTATTATAATATATAATTATAATTATTAGTAAAAAGTTTTTTATTATATTTTCTTTTTAAAAATTAATTTATAATTTTATAAAAAATCTTTTTAATTAGATTATTTTTTTTATAATATTTATTTAAACTATATATTTAATTTTATAATTTAATAATACTATAGTTTAAGTATTACTTTAAAAATTAATTAATTTTTCTATTTCCTATATTAAATATATAATTAAAAGTTAATTTATAAATATTTAAGTTATTAATTTAATTAAAATTATTATGCTTTTATAATAGTTTTAAATTGTTTTAAAATATAAAGTAAAGGTTTTATATATTTTATATATACTTTAATATTTACTTTATAATTTATTTATATATATTATTAAGATTATTTATATATTAATTAATAATACTTAATAAATCCATAGGGCTATATAATTATTATTTCTACAGGGCCCTTATATAAGTAAATTACTTACTATAATAATTACTATAATTTACTTTTAGTTATTTTTATAATTATTTTTTTTATAATTTACTTAATTATAAATTTTTTTTAATAACTTCATAAATTTAAAAAAGATTTATAACTTAATTTAAATTATTATATAGTAATTAAATATTAATTAATAATTATAAGTAAATTATTTAAAGATTTAATTATATTATATATATTAATTAATAAAAAATCTTTTATTTTTATAATTAATTTTATAAAAGTTATTAATTTTTAATTAATATTATAAAAAATAACTTTAGTTAAATTATTTAATATTAAATAAAAGCTTGATTTTATAAATATAATTATTTAATTAAGCTAAACTTATAGTTAAGCTAATTACTAAATTAATTATAATATTTACTAAGCTTAATATAAAGTATACTATAGTAATTATATAAAAAACTAAAGGTATTAGAAAAAGTATTATAGTAGCTACTAAAAGAACTTAAGTTAAGAAAGAAGCTAAAAAAAAATTTAAAAAGGGAATTAAAAATATAATTAAAAAGGTAATTAAAATAGTAATTATAAAGGTAGCTATAGAAGTAATTAAAAAAAAATTATAGTAGTTATTATAGTAAGTAATTTACTTATATAAAGGCCCTATGGAAATAATAATTATATAGTCCTATAGATTTATTAAGTACTTTAATTAATAATTAATATTGTATAAGCTAAGTTAAAGTATATATTAAGTATTAAATATATTAGTAATTTTATTCTTAATTAATATTTTTTTTATTTATTTTAATAAAAAAAATATTTATTTTTATTTTTTTATAATTATTTTTTTTATTAAAGTAAATATAAATATATAGTCCCTTATAAATATAAAGTTATATAATTATATAAGACCCTTAGTTAATAAAAGCTTACTATAATAACTACTATAATAATTACTATTATAATATAAAAGTAATTTAATTTAAAATAATTATAAAGAGTAAAAATATTACTAAATTATTAACCTAAGTAGTTTTTTAATTAAAATCTTTATTATAATAGTAAGTTTTAAATTTAATAATATTTATAAATATATATAATATTTTCATTTTTATTTATAATATATATTTTTATTATTATAATAGTTATTATTAATTATATATAAAGATTTTATATATTTATAAAGCCTTAATAAATAAAAGTAACTAAAAGGAAATTATAATAGTTAATATAATAAACTTTTACTAACTAAGGCTTTTATATAATTATATACCTTTATATATTTACTAAGTACTATAAGTATATAATTTAATAAATTAAAGTAATAAAAGATTTTTTAAATATAGTTTTATTAATTAAGGATTATTATATAGCTTAGTTTATTATATTAAATTTATATCCTTAGGTAATAATAATAAAGTATAATAAACTAAGTTTTATAAATACTATAAGTTAATTATTTCTAAAAGATAAACCTTAAAGTAGTTTTATAATTTATATTAATAAAGTAATTAAGTTAGTAAATAAGTAATTTTATTATAAATTGTAAAATAAAGTATTTAAATATTTAATTTAATTATTATAATATAATAATAATTAATTATTTAAGTATTTTAATAAATAATATAAAATAAACTTATATATTTAATTAATTTAAATATCTTTAATATTACTTAATAATAATTAATATTATATAATTAAAATTAGTTTTTTTTATTTATTAATAAATAATTCCTATTTATATTTTTTCCTTTATATTAATAAAAAATAACTAATACTAAGTATAAATATTTTAAGTTTTTATAAATACTTTAATATTAAGCTTTAAAATAATTAATTTTATATAAACTATTAATTATAAAACTTTATTTTTATTATAAAAAATATAATTATTAATATTCTTTATTTAAACTTAGTTTTTTATTTTTAATTATATTATTAAGTAGTAGTAATATAAAAATATTATTTATTACTTAAAAATTAATACTTTAGTAAAATTACTGAATTTATTAATAATTATTTATTATTTATTTTATTAATAAATAACTTTTTATTATTAATTAATAAATAATAAATTTTATTTATTTTCTTAAAGGTATTAATAAAATAGAAGAATTTTTTATTAATAAAAATAAAAAATAAAAAATATTCATTTATTAAATAATAATTTAAATAAAATAATAATAAAAAATAAAAAAATATAATTTTATAACTTTACTTTTTAAATTTATAAAAATATATAATTTATTTATATAATATTTTTATTAGCTTTATTATTAATAAATTTATTACTTTTATTAATAATTATTATTAATAATAAATATCTTTATTTTATTTTTTTTAATTTAAAAAAGTAAAAAATAATAAATAATAAATAATAAATAATAAATTTATTTTATTTTATTTTCTTTAAGGTCTTAATAAAATAAATTATTATTAATTAATAACCTTAGTTTATTAAAAAGTTAATAAAAATAAATACTTTATTTTATTTATTTTAATAAAATATTATTTAGTTATTTTAATTACTTTTACTATTATAGAAAGTTTTTTTTCTATTAGTAATAATATTATAATAAAGGTTAGAAATATATTAAATTCTAACTTAGTTTCTAAAATAATATTACTAAGGGAGTTTTAAAAATAATTATATTTTTTTTCTAAGTATAACTAAAATAAAAAGTATATTAATTAGTAAAAAAGTTATTAATTTATAAATACTTTAGTTTTAGTATATATATTATATAAATTAAAGTATTAATTTAAAAATTTATTATATTTATATTTAATATTATTTTATATTAAATATTAACTTAATAGTATTCTTTCTTTAAAATTATAATATTTATAATCTATATAATACTTTATTTTATATAATATATATATTATAAATTATATATATATATATATATTTTATAAATTAATAATTTTTTTATTAATTAATATACCCCCTGACTTAATAAAGCTTAATTAAAGGAAGTAATTATTTTTAAAACCTCCTTAGTATTAAAAAACTAAATAAAGAATTTTAAAAAAGTTGAAAATAAATATATTAAAGAAAATAACTTAGATTTACTTATATAATTATTTTATTTATATAGTTTTTTTATTTATTAAATAAATATTATTTTAATAAAGAATAAAGAAAGTTTTATAATATTATTATAGAGATATAGTTAAATAAAATATAAAGTATTTTTTTAGCTTAAAATAATATTAAAAGTTTTATTATTTAAATAATAGCTTTAATATAAATTATATAATAAAAACATAATTAATATTATGAAATAAAAAAAAATTATAATTATTTTATTAATTAAGTTTATATAGTTTATAACCTTAATTAGTTATTTTAATAATAAATATTTTTTTTATATAAAATTATTTTTTAACTTAAAATAATATTAGAAATTTTATTATTTAAATTTTAGCTTTATTATAATTTATATTATAAAAATAAAAATAATATTATAAAATATATATATTATATATTATTATTTAATAAATTAAGGTTATATAATTTATAATTATAATTAATTATTTTAATAGTAAGTTTCTTTTTATATAAAAGTATTTCTTTAGCTTTAAATAATATTAGAAATTTTATTATTTAAATTTTAATTTTCTTATAACTTATATAATAAAAATAAAAATAGCTTTATAAAATATAAATTATAAATATTATTATTTTATTTATTATTATATTAAATATATTTTATTTAAATTAATATATTTATTTATTTAAATTTATTATATAAATAAAATTAATAAATAAATAAATTAATAATGAAATTAATAATATTTTATTTTATTATTTATTATTTATTATTATTTAGTTTTTTTTAAAAAAAAAATTATTAATTTCTTTTTTTTATTAATCTAAAGAAACTAATTTAATTATAAGTAAATTATTATTAATGAAATTAGTTTTTTTCATTAATATAATAAAACTAAATTAATAAATTATTAATTTAATTTAATGAATTATTATTAATTTATAACCTTAGTTATATTACTTTTACTTCTTTAAGTAAATATATTTTATATAAATTATACTAAGTGAGTTTTAAAAATAATTACTTTCCTTAATTAATCTTTACTAAGTTAAAAAGTATATTAATTAGTAAAAAGTTTATTAATTTATAAAAAAATATATATATTAATTATAATATATATTATATAAAATAAAATACTTTATAAATTATTAATTTTATAATTCCTAAGGAAGAAATATTATTAAGTTATTATTTAATATAAGATAATATTAAATTAAAGTAAAATACCTTTTTTATATATAGAAATAATAATTATTTATTTTAATACTTTAATTTATATAATATATATATTAAAACTAAAGTATTTTTCTATAAATTAATAATACTTTTATTAATTAATATACCCCTTGATTTAATTATACTAAAATAGAAATTATAATTATTTTTAAAATTCCCTTAGTAATAGAATAATATTAAGTACTTAACTATAGTAAAATAATACTTAGTTTTAGTAAAATAGGTTTTTATAATAATATATAAACTTTTAAACTATATATATTTATATTACTTAATAATAATAAAATTATTAATATTTAATTATTTTTAAAATTTTTATTTATAAACTTAGGGATTTATTATTTTTTAATATTTAAGTTTTTATTATTTTTAAATAAGTTTTTATTTTAATTATTATTTTTACTATTTCCTTAATTTTCTTAAGTTATTTTACTATTAATTTAAAATTATAATAATAGCCTAAGGGTAATAATTAAGTTATTTAATAATAGTAGACTTAATTACTAAAAGGTTAAGTAAACTAAGTTAATTTTATAATATTTACTAATTATTTTTTTTATTCTTTAGTATTTAAAATTAAATATATTAATATTAATAATATTATTAATTATTAGCTAGTTTAATAATATTAGTACTTAATAGTTTTAGTAAAAGCTAAGTTTATAACTTAATAAAAAATATATTAATTAACTATAGATTTCTATTATTTAATAATAACCAAGGCTCTTTTACTTATATATAATTAGTAAATTAACTCTCTGCTTATGTAAATACTAATATAATTACTAAGTTATTGTTTTTTATTTTAATATTTTTTATATAGTTTTATTAAAATATATAATAGTTTTATTTATAGTATTATTATAATGAACTTTATTACTTAAGGTATTAAGTAAAATAATTTCATTATTAAGTAACTAAGAGTTATTAACTAAGTTATTAAACTAAGGGAAATTATTATTAAAGTTACTAAGAAAAATATTATAATAGGAAAACTTACTTTTTATTATAGTATTTATTAAATTTATTAAAGTTATAATTATAATATATATTTATTATTTAATTACTAAGGCTATATATTATATTTTAATATAAAAACTTAGGATTTACTAAATTTTTCTATAATAAGTAAAGTTAAGTAAAAATGTTACTTTAATAGTAAAAATATATTACCTTAATAATAATACTCTAAATTATTATAAATTTAGAATATATAGATTTTTTTTTATTTTTAATATATTATTTATAATATACTTAAGTTAGTAAATTAGAATTTTTCCTTTAGATACTAAAATATATAAAAGATAGTTTTTTTATTACTTAAAAGCAAGGTTATTAATTAGTAATAATTTGTTTTAGTAATTAATTAAAGAAAACAAAGTAAATTAAATTTATGATTTATTAATTATTTTTAATAAATAATAAATAATAAATAATAAAATAAATTATTATTAATTTTATTAATTAAAATATATAAAAAAAAAAAAAATTTATTTTATAACTTAAATAAATTTATTATAATAAAATAATAAATAAAATAATAATATTAATTATTTATATTTTATAATACTATTTTTATTTCTATTATATAACCTATTATAAAGCTATAATTTAAATAATAAAATTTTAAGTATTATTTAAAGCTAAAAGAATATTTTTATATAATATAAAATATATTATTAAAATAATTAGTTAAGGTTATAAGCTATATAAATTTAATAAGTAAAATAATAATATTTATTATTTATATTTTATAAAGTTATTTTTATTTTTACTATATAAATTATAATAAAGCTAAGGTACTTAATAATAAAGTTACTAAATTCATTAGTAATTATTTATTATTTATTTTATTAATAAATAACTCTTTATTATTTATTAATATATAATGAATTTTATTTATTTTCTTTAATTAATTAATAAAATAAATTTTTTTATTATTTATTAATATATAATAAATTATATTTATTATTAATTATTAATTTTATTAATTATTAATTTTATTAATTATTAATTTTATTAATTATTAATTTTATTAATTATTAATTTTATTAATTATTAAT
>NW_020209368.1:0-7643 GCF_003025095.1 Trichoderma harzianum CBS 226.95 | reverse complement strand
AGTATTATTTATAAATATTTATATATAAGTAAATAATTTACTATATAAACTTAAGATTAATATTACTTAATAATATTAATAAAATAAATATTAAGCTAATTAAGGTAAAAAATAATATAAGAAAATAGCTAAAAAATAATAGTAGTAAACTTAGAAAAATAAATTTAAATATTTTATAATATAAAAAAAAGTTTAAGTATTATAACTATAGTAAAACTAACTATATAATAAAAAACTACTAAGTATCTAAGAAAAAATATAAAAATAAAATTCTTAAACTAAGAAAGAAAGTTTATATTATAAATAAAAATAAATAATCCCTTAATTTATTATAATAAAAAAATAATAACTACCCTTAGTATAAGGAAAAATTAAGAAAATTAAATAAATTAAAAAAAATAATCTTACTTATACTTAACTTAATTAAGAACTTTATAATTAATAATATAATTTAATAAAACTATAGGTTATTATTTTTTAAAAAATAATTTAATAATATTATTAATTTTATTAAATGTTAATTTAAAGAAATTAATAACTTTATTAAATTTTAATATTAAGTTAATATTTATAACCTTAAGTAAAATATTAAATTTTTTATTTACTAAAAACTTTAAGATAAACTTATGTAATAGAAATTATATAATAATAAATAGTAAATTATTATAAGTTTAAATATAAATAAAATATAAGAATTTTAAAAAGATTATTAATAAATACTTTAAAATTATCCTTAGATTAACTTTATAAATAATAAGTATTATAAAATTTATTAAATAAGCTATATTATTTATTAATATTTATATTACCTAAAGTAAAAAATAAAATATAATATATTTTTATAAAGATATTTTATAATTTTAATTATAAATTTATATTATAAAAAATACTATAATAAATAAAAAATTATTTATGAATTTTAAAAACTATATATTATAATTCTTAAATTATATTTAACTATATTATAATAAACTAAGTCCTATAAGTTAACATAAGTTAGCTATTTCCAAGGGATAAACCTTAGAGTAGTTCTATAGTTTATATTAGCAGAGTAGTTAAGTTAGTAAATAGGTATCTTATTACTAATTATAAAATAAAGTATCTAAATATTTAATTTAATTACTATAGTAATAATAACTAGTTATTTAAGTATTTTAATAAATAATATAAATTAAACTTATATACTTAGTTAACTAGGCTGAATTATTAATAAAGGTTAATAATCTTATTATAAATTATTTTATAATTTTAATAATTTATTTATAAATTATTAAATTATTATAATAATCTAATAATCTATTCCTAATTAGTTAGTTAATTTATTATTTATCTAAAACTAACTACTTTATAAGCCTATTATTATAATTATAAAAGCTAGGTTATAATATAATATCCCCCTTTTATTAGTTTTATCCTTAAGACCTTACTTATTTAAATATAAGTAGCTTATCCTTACTTTATAATATATTCCTTACTACTTATTTTTTATTTTTCTTACGCATACTAATTTACTTAATAATAATAAATAAAATATTTAAAAGTATTTATCCTAAGACTAAAAAACGTAAAAGTCTTTTTTATTTTATAATTAAAAATACTTTAGCTATAAATAAGCATTATTCTTTTATATATTATATAGTTATAAAGAATATCTTTTATTTTCTTCTAATTTATTATATTATATTAAATATATTTATTTAAATAAATTTTATTATAATATTTATAGTTTATTCTCTAAGTAATTAAAGTATATTATTATTTATTATTTCTACTTAGAAAATAAACTTAAGGTAGCTAAAAAGGAGTATTATACTATTAATATAAAAGTTAAATATTTTAATAAAAAGAAGAAATATTAATATAAAAAAATATATTATATTATTATATAAGGTATTACTAATTTAAATAAGTTAAATAAAGTTAAGTATAAGAAAACGAAAGCTGCTTATTAAGCTGTAATATTATTACTTAATCTTATTAATTCTATAACTATAGGTTCTATAGTAAATATTATAAATTAAGGTACTTTTAACTTTTTTTTACTAAACTTAGACTTTAGTAAAAGCTATTTATAAGGTTTTTTAAGTATTTAAGGTTTTTAATAGTTTACTATAAGTTTTTTATTTTATTATAGTTTTTTTATTTTACTAAGTATTTAATTTATTAAGTATTTTTATTAAATTTTATTATTTTTAGTTTTTTAACTTTATATTCAAGTTTTTTACCTTAAATAATAATTTTATCTTATATAACTTTACTTATTTCTTTATTTACTAATACTTTTTCTAATAGTAAAATATAAAAATTTAAATATATAATTCTTTTTTATTTCCTTAGGGTAAGTAAAAGATTTATTTTATAATTAATAAATTTAATTTTTTTTATAACTTTATAAAGTCTAAGTTTTTTAAAATTAAGTTTATTACTTAGTTTATTTATTTTAATATTTAATTATTTACTATTTTATAAATATTAAAGTAAGTAAATTATATTTCCTTTTTTAAAGGTTAATTCTTTAATTCTTTTTATATTTATAAATTTAATTATTTATTATTTAATAAATTTAATATAATAAGCTAAGCTCCTATAGTATTAGTATAATAGGAATTCCTAAGGGATAAACTTTATACTAGGTTTATATTAGCAAATAAGTTAGGCTGAACTAGCAGGTAATTAATAAGGATAAAAGGGGTTTATTTATATAACTAATAAATAATACTTTATAAGTATAATTAAGTATTATTTTATATTTACAACTAGCTATTTAAGCTATTTTAATAAGTAATATAAAGTAAACTTATATACTTAGTTAAATTCTAAGTTTATATAGTTTATAAAATAAATATAAAAAGTATAAGTTTACTAGGCTTATTAAATAAGTAAAATAAGCGTAATTTAATTAGCTATTTAAATTATAGTTAATTTAGTTATATTTAGTTAATTAGCCTATTATTATAACTATAAATATTAGATTATAATATAATATCCCTCTTCCATTAGTCTTATCCTTAAGACCTTACTCCTTATAGTATAAGTAATCTACTTCCTTTTTTATAAGTCCTTACTTAGTTTCCTTTATTTTTTATTTATTTTATATTTAATTATTATAATTATACTAATTAAATTTAAGGAGTATAAAACTAATAAGTAAAAGTAATATAGTAACCTTTATTTATTAATATTATTTTACTTAATTAAAATAAATAAATATTTTACTTATAAATCCTTAGGTATAGAGTATTTTTTCTTAAAGGGTGAATTTTTTTATTATTTAGCTTATATTATTAATTAAAAATTACTTTATAATATTAAATAGTTTTCTTTTACGTAGTTTTATAAAATAGCTGCTTAATATATTAAGTTAAAAGTAGAAATTAAAGTAACTAAAGAAAAGTATAAGTAAAAGTTTAAATACTTTTATTTAGCTAATATAAAGGTTAAATACTTTTATAAAAAGAAGAAATAATAGTATTAAAAAATAATATATACTATTACATAGGGTATTAATAACTTAAATAAGTTAAATAAGATTAAGTATACAAAAGCAGAGGCTTTACGTTAGGCTGAAATATTATTACCTAATTTAACTAATTCTATAACTTTAGGTTTAAAGGCTGTTAATATTAATTCTTTTTTAATATTAATTTAGGGTTTTTAAATTTTAATTTTTTTACTTTAATAAAAGGTATTCTTTTATTATTATCCTAGGTAGTTTTATAGATTATATAGGTTCTTTTTGTATTAGTTTTTATTATATTTATAATTACTTACGGAGTTTATTTTAGAAGATTTTTAAGGTAGTACTAATATTTTTAAAATTACTTTTTAGTTCCTAGCTATTTATATTTCTATTATATTTTTTTTATTTTACTAAGTATTAAAGTTTATTAGTTACTTTATTTATTTTTAGTAATATTATTTTATTAACCTTATATTTAAGTTTTTTACCTTTAATAATAATTTTATTTATAATAAGTTCTTTAGTATTTTTATTTATTAGTACTTTTTTTAATAGTAAGATATAAAAAATTAGGTATATTAGTTTTCCTTATTTATTTAGTTATTTTAGGAGGTTTAGTTTATAGTTAACTTTACTAATTTTCTTTAGAATTTTATAAAGCTTAACTTTTTTATAATTTAGCTTATTATTTAGCTTATTTATTTTAATATTAGCTTGTTTTTCTTTTTAAATATATTAAAGTAGGTAGGCTATATTTCCCTTCTAAAGGGTTAGTTTTTTAAGCTTTTTTTTATTTATATACTTCTTTATGCGTTTTTATATAAGTTTAAGTTATTTATATAGTTCTTAGTATAGTTCTTTAAGCTTATTTACCTTAAGTATAACTTTTTATATATTTTCTCCCTTTTATAATATTTAGTATACTTATAGGTAATACCCTTTATTAGTGTAGAATAGTAAAAGCTTTATTAATTCTAAAACTAAATTATTATAAGAAAATTCTATATTAGGTAAGTACTTAATTTAGTTATTTTAGTTAAAGTTAATATAACTTCGTAGGTATACTTTAATAATCTAATTAATATATTTTATTTATTTATTTATTTAAGGGTAGTAAGTAGTACTAGCTTTATAGTTTATATTTATTTTTACTATAGTATTTTACTAATATTTAAATATAAATATTAATCCTTTATTAGAAATAATTTTTATAAATAATTTATATTTTAAGGTTATATACTTTTATATTATATAGCTTAATTTTTCTACTATATTTCTTTTTTTATATAAAATAAAGATACTTTATTTTATTAATTTATTAATAATAATAAAAATACTATTATATATTATATTTATTATTAGTTCCTTTAATAGTAGTAACTTAATAATATAATTAAATAAAATAGAGTTTTAAGGGTACTTTAGTATTAGTAATAATTATAGTTTACTATAATGTTTTTATTAACTAGACTTTATTTTTATATATAAAATATAGAATTAAATAATTTTTTTAATAATTTTCTTTATACTTATAAAGGTATAATATTATTATATTTATTATAGTATTTTAGTAACTTCTTTATATTTATATAGTAAATATTTATAAACTATTTTTATTACTTTTTTTTATAGTAATTCTAATACTTAGATTTTATTATTTTAATATAAAATTCCTTTTATAAAGGTTATATTTTTAGGGAATTAGTCTAGCGTTTAATTATTAATTTTATTTTTAATTTTATTAAAGATAAGGTTTTTATCTTTAATTATAAAAAGGGTATTAATAGTTATTAATTTATAATACTCTTTTACTATTTTTTAAAATATTTATAAAGTAAGTTTTAGTATTAGTTTAAAGTAGTCTTTTCTATAGTTAAAAGTATTTACTTAATTATTTTCTAATCTTTTACAGGGTATAATCTTAAAGTTATACTTAGTTATAAGCCTAAGATACTTTTTTTACTAAGTAAAGATATTTATTTCTTTTATAACTAAGTTTATAAGATTTTTATAATTAAAATATATAATAATTTTATATTTATTACTTAATAAGTATAATTTTTATTTTTTAAATACTTTAAAGATAGTTATAAGTTTTTAATTATATATAGAATATTATAATTCAGGGCTATAGAGTTTTTTAAAGAAGAAGGCTACTAAATATAGTATTCCTTTATTATTTTATTAACTAAGAACTCCTTTAATTATATAATTTAAGGTGTTTATTTTAATAATAATAGGCCTCTTAGGGTTATATATTTATAGTATTAGTACATTAGTAATAGCTTTTTAAAGTACTTTAAAAGCTTTTAGGGCCTTTTTTATATATTTAATTAGTTAATTTTTTTTTTTATTATTTAAATCTTTTTTAATAAGGTTTATAAGTAGTATAATAATTTTACTATAGTTTTAAATAAATTATTAATAGTAATTAGCTAGTTTAAGGAAACTTTATACTTCCTTAACTATTTTAGGGATTTTTTATTTTATAATAGCTACTATTTTAGTAGGGTTTATTTTAATTTATTTTAGTAAAATAATATATTTTAGGAAGTTAACTTCTTATATATAAAACTAATACTTCTTTAGTTTTATTAATAAGTTTGCGGTTTATAAGGTTTCTAAGACTTAATGTATATATTACTTATGCTTTTTTAAGGTATTAAAGTAAATTAATATATTATTTAAGTATATAATAATAAACCTATTAATGTATTTTTTAAGGACTTTATTAATTATTCTTTAAAATATAACTAGTATATTAATAAGTTTAAAGAGTATAACTAAATATTTAAATAATCTATAGTATATTTTAAATACTATCTTTTATTTATCTCCTTCCTTAATTTAAATAAGGTTATAGGCTTCTTTTAGATTAAAAGCTATAAATTATTTTACTATTACTAGCCTGTTTTTAATTTTAGAAATTAATAGTAGTAGTATTTAATCTTTAATTATGATTTTAATAATTAGTGTAATAAACCGGGTCCTATAGGCACTATAGGTTAGCTGTTTCTAAGGGATAAACCTTAGAGTGGTTCTATGGTTTATGTTGGCGGAGCGATTAGGTTGGTAATAGGTAATTTTATTACTAGCTAGTAATATAAATAAGAGTAGATATCTGTGTTTTAATTTAATTATATTATAAATGCTGTAATAATAACTGGCTATTTAAGTATTTTAATAAGTGATATAAAGTAAACTTATATATTTAGTTAACCTGGACTAGATTAATATATAAAATATTAATCTTTTCTTAGATTAATGAATAATTTATTAATCTGCTGTTAGATTAAGAAGTTATATTTTAATTTTTCTTTAATTAGTTAAAGGATTAAAGTTAATTTAGTTTAGATTAATCTGTTAGCTTATTATTGTAACCTTAAGAGCTAGGTTATAATATAATATCCTCCTTTTGTTAGTTTTATTTTTAAGATTTTACTATATTTAATATAAGTAGCTACTTCCCTTTTATTTTTATTAGTATTTTAGTTTTTCCCTTATTCTTATATATCTTTGTTAATTATTATATTAAGTATTTATAAAAAATCTTATTTTAAGATAAAGCGTTATAATGTTTTTTTAGAAATTATTTTATTTTATTTTATTAAAATAAAAGATTATATATATTATTTTAATAAAAAAAAGCAGAGTTTTTTAAAGTATTAAATATTTAAAGAAGATTTTATTTACTATATTAAATATATAAAGGATAATAAATCTTTATGTAACGTACGTTTATTATTATTAACTTAGCTTTAAAAAATTACTTTATTTTATACTTAATATAAAAATGCTTTTAAAGAGGCTAAAGAGGAGCGTAAAATAGTTAATGTAAAGATTAAATGTTTTTGTAAATAGAAACGTTTATAGCTGAAGAAAATAATTTATGTAGTTACGTAGGGTATTAATAACTTAGAGGAGTTAGATAGGGTTAAGCGTAAGGAAGCGGAGGCTGTTTATTAGGTTATAATATTATTACTTAATTTAACTAATTCTGTAATTATAGGTTTTGTAGTTGATGCTGTTAATTAGGATATTTTTGACTTTTTTTTACTAAACTTAGACTTTAGTAGAAGTTATTTATAAGGTTTTTTAAGTATTTAAGGTCTTTAATAGTTTACTATGATTTTTTTATTTTATTATAGCTTTTTTATTTTACTAGGTATTTAGTTTATTAGGT
>NW_020209367.1:0-7648 GCF_003025095.1 Trichoderma harzianum CBS 226.95 | reverse complement strand
TAACTTAAATAAATAATTATTAATAAAATATTAAAATTAAATATAAATTAAATTTTTATTATATTTTACTTATTTTATAATTATATTTACTTAAAGCTACTTTTTATTTTTTTTACTAATATAAATTAATTAACCTTAGCTTATTACCTTAGGAATTTACCTTATACTATTTAAGTTTTAGGTTAAAATATTATATATTAATAACTTTTATTTAAAAGGATATTAAGTACTTTTAAGTAATATAAATTACTATACCTAGAGCTAAAGTAATTCCTAAAACTTTAATTACTAACCTTAGTATATTTATAATTAAAAGTAATAGTAATATTATTATAATAGATTTACTTAATATTTCTTTATTTAAAAATCTAAAATTTTTTACGCTTATTTAAAATATATATTAACTTAATAAAGTCTTAGTTAATAAACTTAATAAAAAAAAACTAAAGACTATTAACTTTAAAATCTTTATTAAATACTAACTACCTTTTATATTTAAAGAAAATATTAAAAAACTTTATTTATACTTAATTTAACTTAAAGTATACTTTAAGGATTTTAAAAATATCTTTAATATTACTAAAAAAAAGGTTTACTTTACTACTTTATACCTTAAAGATACTACTTTAAAATAGTTTAAACCTATTTTAAATAACTACTTAAAAAGCCTAGCTAAAGGAGTAAAAAAATAAACTTAATAAATCTTTAATAATTATAATAAATATATCTTTAAATTAAAAAAAGTATTTAAAAATATTAGTAAAAATAAAATAATTAAAAATACCTTAGTTATAATATACTAAAAAAGGAAATACTTAAACTATATTATAAAATTCTAAAATATTACTATATATTTTAACTAAAATAAGTTAGTATTTATTAAATAATTTTATAATAGTCTTAAGTAAGAGGTTAAAGAAAAAGTATATAATATTACTTAATTAACTTATACCTTAATTTTATTTATAAACATTTATATTTAAACTAATAATTTATTATATAAACTTAAGACTAATACTATTTAATAATATTAATAAAATAAGTATTAAGCTAATTAAGGTAAGAAATAATATAAAGAAATTACTAAAAATAATAATAATAAACTTAAAAAAATAAATTTAAATATTTTATAATATAAAAAAGAATTTAAGTACTATAACTATAGTAAAACTAGCTATATAGTAAAAAACTACTAAGTACCTAAGAAAGAATATAAAAATAAGATTCTTAAACTAAAAAAGGAAGTCTATATTATAAATAAAAATAAGTAATCCCTTAATTTATTATAATAAAAAAATAACAGCTACCTTTAGTATAAGGAAGAATTAAAGGGAATAGGTAAAATAAAAAATGAAATAACCCTACTTAAAACTATCCTTAATTTAATTAAAAACCCTATAATTAATAATATAATTTAATAAAACTATAGATTATTATTTTTTAAAAAATAGTTTAATAATATTACTAATTTTATTAAAAGTAAATTTTAAAAAATTAATAAACTTATTAAATTTTAATATTAAGTTAATATTTATAACCCTAAGTAAAATATTAAATCCTTTATTTACTAAAAACTTTAAAATAAACTTATATAATAGCAGCTATATAATAATAAATAGTAAATTATTATAAGTCTAAATATAAATAAAATATAGGAACTTTAAGGAGATTACTAACGAATACTTTAAAATTATCTTTAAATTAACTTTATAAATAATAGTTATTATAAAATTTATTAAATAAGCTATATTACTTATTAATATTTATATTACCTAAAATAGAAAATAAAATATAATATATTTTTATAAAGAAATTTAGTAATTTTAATTATAAATCTATATTATAAAGGATATTATAATAGATAAAAGGTTACTTATAAATTTTAAAAACTATATATTATAATTCTTAAACTATACCTAACTGCACTAAAAGAATATAAAAGCTATAAATAAATTAAGAACTACTTAAGCTATTAATATATTATTTACTAAACTAGGAAAATCCTTTAATAATATAACTAAAATAAAAGAATTAAAGTATATATTTTTAAATAGTATTAATAATATAATAAGCTAGAGTATCTTAAATATTAAAAACTTAAATTAAAGGAATAGTATAATATAGCTTTAGAAGAAAAATAAGTTAAAGGATAATAACTTATAAACTAGTTATATAAATTAAGATTTAACTTTAAAACCTATACTAAAGTACTTAATAAACTCCTTTAAAAATATTATAAGCTTTAAAAAATACTTAATAATTTATAAGATAATAAAATTACTTATAATATATATATTAAGTAAATAAGACTATACTATAAAGCAGTAGAATAGATTAATTATAAAAGTTTATACTATAAGTTATATATATTATGTAAAATTAAAAACTAATACTTAAAAAATTAAAATAGTCTTTAAATAAAGAGTATTATAAAATTAATAAAGAATTTATATTTTTTAAAAAGGAATATTGTCACAACCCAATACGTATAGTCGTAACAACGGGCCTCCCGGGTAGGCAACACCCGGTTTAACTCTAGATAATCCAACCAATAAAATCAAAGTCATTCTAAGTTAATACAACTATACACAATCTAAGTTATCCACAGTTAACATAATTATAAATAACCTTACCTAATATAACTAAATATATAAGTTTTATTTATATACTTATTTAGAATAATTTAAATAGCTAGTTGTAAATATAAAATAATGCTTAATTATACCTATAAAAGTATTATCTACTAATTATATAAATAAACCCTTTTTATCCTTATTAATTACCTACTAGTCTAGCCTAGCCTATCCGCTAATATAAACCTAGTATAAGGTTTATCCCTTAGAAAATCCTCTTATACTAATACTATAGGAGCTTAGCTTATTATATATTTATAACTCTTATTTAAAGGTTACCTTAAACTATAGGTAATATTATTATAAGGATACTAAATAATTAAATTTTATATATTAGATATTAAAATAAATTAAGAAAGTATTACCCTAAGTTATAAAAATAGTAATATAGAACTTAAAAAAGTACCTGAAGTTAAAATAGCCGGCGAAGATCCTTAACCTTAATTATAACTTTTTTAAAAGTAATAGTAGGCTAAGATTTTAACTCTTAAGGAAGAAATTACTAAACTTAAAGCTAAGAAAAAGGAAAAAGGAAAGATCCTTTAACCTAAGTACCTTAATCCCTATAATAAAAAACCTAAGAATATAGAAAAGTATTTTACTAAACTTAATATTTATTTTAAATACTTTCTAAATACCTTAGAAAATAATAAAAATAAAATAATTTTTACTATTACCTACTTTACTAAAGTAGTTAAAGAATAATTATAATTTATTATATAAGACTTTAAGAAAAATACTTTAAGTAAGTAAAAGACTTAAACTTAAAAAGTTTTTATATTTTACTAATACTTCCGTAATTAACTTAAAAAATCGTTTAAAACCTTAAATAAAGAATAAAAAGTAAAATAGGAACTTTAATTTATTAAACAGAAAGGATAATACTTTAAGTATATAACTACGTTTATATAACTCTTTACTAAGGTTAACTAAACTAAAGATAGTAAAAAAAAAGTATATTATATAAACCTTAAACCCTTAGTTAAAGATAAGTTATATAAAGTTAATAAGAAAATAGTAAGCTTTATTAACTATACTTAAATAATAATTAATATTAATAATTACCTTTAGGAAAAGGAGTAAGAAAAAAAAAAAAAAAATATAAAAATTTTTAATAACTTAAATAAAACTTTTAATAATATACTAACTAAGGAAGAAAGCGTAATATAGTTTTATATAATAATAAAAAACTAGGACTTATAGATCTAAATACTATTAATACCTATAAGTTTATAGATAAATATAATTACTATAGTAAAATAAACTATAAAAAAAAAAAACTATTAGAAAAAGCATAAGAAACCTAATAATTCTAAGAAGTTTAATAATAATAAGAAGGTTAATAAAGTCTAAGTTAACACTATTAAAACAGTACCCTATAACTTACTTAGTTAAACTAAGTATTATAATAAGTAATACCTTATATATAAAAAAGGAAAAGAAATATTAAACTAATATTCTAAAATACTTAAAAAAAAATAACTAAAATATATTATAGTTAATACTATAATATCTAAAGAAATTAATTAATAAATAATTAACTAGGCTATTAATAATATACCTATAGCTATTACTACCTTAGGAAATATTAATATAACTTAGGATAAATATAAGGAAGTATAAAATAAAGCCCTTAACGTTTTACCTATAGAAAAGGAATAAGTAAACGCTTTTATTTATAAATAAAGGGAAGAACCTAGATAAAAGACGGGTTATATTAACCTTAATATTATAGAACTATATAAAAACTATAGATTATAAGAACCCCAGGGATTAAACTACCTTTGTAAATAAAAACCCTTTAACTACGACTTAAAAAGGATAGAAATATATAACTTAAGTAAATTCTAATAAATACTTAAATAGTATAGAATTACTTAGTAATAAGCGCTAAGTAATAATAGGTTAACGAAATATACTAATGTAAACCCCTACTACCTTATTATAATTAAAGATTAATTCCTTAAATAAGAAAAAATATAGCTTATATATAATACCTTATTTACAGAAGACTATAGGTATTTAATAGTAAAATAATATTATAAAATACTATATAAAGAATACTAGGAATAAAAGATTTATAATTAGTACCTTTAGATTTAATATAGAAACCTATATAATAAAATTTATATAGAAGTTAATCTAAATTAGTACCCTAACTAAGGATATAAATAATACCTTAACTATAAAGTTAAAAAGTAGTATATATAAAAGGAAGCCTATCCTAAAATTAACCTACTATAATATAAAAATAAATATTATAAAAAGTATTATAGAGAAAAAAAAAAGTATATTTAACTCTAATACTAGTTATACTATAATAAATTTAACTTTAAAACCTATAATAAAGGTAATACCTATAAAAAGGATATTAAACGCTTTTATAAATACTATATTAATAAGATTAATATTAATAAGTATTAATAGTACCAAAAACTCTAATAATAATAAAAATAATAATAAATAAGTAAGGATTTTAATATTATTACTAAAGATAACTATAATTTTAATTAAAAAAAAAATATATAAATTAATATAGTTAAGATAACTAAAATAAAAAAATTTAAAATTAATATATAACTTAATAATAGTACTATTACTGCGTATATTAACAGCAGAGTAAATTACAATTTAATTTTACTATAATTAATTAAGGAACTATAAATCCCCATTTAATAAAAAAAATAAATACTATAAATTATAAACGTTATAGAAGTAAAAATAAAAGAAAGACTTATTAAATATAAGATTAATTATCTTTCCGTAATTATTAACGGAAATACCTATAATATTTAATTTAGTATTTTAAATATACTAAAAAATAATATTCTTTTAGGCTATCCCTAGTTACTTAATAATAACCTTATTATTTAATAGAAAACTAAGAAGGTTTATTAGGATATTAAGGATATACCTAAATATTAACTATACTAAAGAGAATAAAAAGGTAAAGTTATACTATTGGAAAAACCAGAATCCTCTACGCTAATTATAAAAAAAACAAAAATAGTTAAATTTAAAAAAAATAAATTACTAATACTACTATAATATAATAAATAACGTAAGAAAGTAAAATATATTTATATTAATAAAATTATAATATAATTTAAAGATAAGCTAGTAGTACTTAATAATATACTAAGTAAAGTATAAGAAAAAGAGGAATTAAAAAAACTTAATAATACTCTTACTAAAATACCTTACTAGTATAGGAAGTTCCGAAAACTATATAAGGTAATATTAAACACTAGGTTACTACTACACTTACAGTAGAACTACTATATTAAGTTAGTAAAAGGAAAATAACCTAAGACCTATAAGATTTATAACCTTAACGAAAAAAAGCTTAAGACTCTAAGGGAATAATTAAATAAGTAATTAGAAAAAGGATATATCTAAGTTTCTAACTTATTAATAGAATACCCTATAATATTTATACTAAAGAAAAATAGAAAGTTATAATTAATTATTAACTATTAATAACTTAATAAAATTACTATTAAAGATTAAATACTACTATTATTAATTTTTAAAATTAAAAATAAATTAGTAACTGTAAAATAATTTATAGCTCTTAACCTAAAAGGAGCCTATAACCTTATTTAAATTAAGGAAGAAGATAAATAAAAAACAGTATTTAAAACGTATTATAAATTATTTAAATATTTAATTATACCCTTTAGACTTACTAATATACTAGCTATATTCTAAAGAATAATTAATAAAGTCCTTAAGGAATATATTAATAGGTTTATTATTATATACTTAAATAATATATTAATTTACTCTAATACCTTAGAAAAGTATAAGTAATATATATATTAAGTTTTAGAAACTTTATAAACTATAAACCTGCTAGTAGAACTAAAGAAGTATTAATTTTATATACAGAAAGTTAACTTTTTAGGATATATTATTTTACTAGGATAAATTAAAATAGACCCTGCTAAAATAGCAGTTATTAAGGAATAAAAGGTCTCCGAAATTATAAAGGAAGTATAAAGCTTCCTTAGTCTAGTAAATTATTACTAAAGGTTTATTAAGAATTATAGTAAGATTATAATACTACTTACAGATCTTATTAAAAAAAATCCTAATAATAAAGCTAAGAAGAATTAACTAATTAAATATATAGGGAAGGCCCTAGAAGCCTTTAAAGCGCTTTAAAAAGCTATTATTAACGTACTAGTACTATAAATATATAACCCTAAGAGGCCCGTTATTATTAAAACGGACGCTTTAAATTATATAATCGGAGGGGTTCTTAGCTAATAAAATAATAAAGGAATACTACATTTAGTAGCCTTCTTCTCTAAGAAACTTTACAGTCCTAAATTATAATATTCTATATATAACTAAAAACTTATAGCTATTTTTAAAGTATTTAAAAAATAAAGATTATACCTATTAAGTAATAAATATAAGATTACTATATATTTTAATTATAAAAATCTTATAAGCCTAGCTATAAAAGAAATAAATATCTTTATATAGTAAAAAAAATATCTTAAGTTTATAGCTAAGTATAATTTTAAAATTATACTTTATAAAAAATTAAAAAATAGTTAAGTAAATACTCTTAGCTGTAGAGAAGACTACTTTAAACTAATACTAAAACTTACATCGCTAATGTTTTAAAAAACAGTAAAAGGCTACTATAAATTAATAATTATTAATACCCTTTTTATAATTAAAGATAGAAACCCTATCCTTAATAAAATTAAAGATAAAGTTAGTAACTAAATACTAGATTAGTTCCCTAAGGATATAACCTTTACTAAAGGAATTCCCTACAGAAATAAAAAAATCTAGGTATTAGAATTACTATAGAAGGAAGTAATAAAAACAGTCTATAAGTATCTGCTATATAAACATAAGGGAGTTACTAAGATATTATAATAAGTATAATAGTACTATACTTTTATAAGTATAAAGAAAGTTATTAAAGGAATTATTTAATTATATATCTTATATATAAAAACAAAGTCTAGTTAATAAAAACCTTATAGTAAACT
>NW_020209366.1:0-7865 GCF_003025095.1 Trichoderma harzianum CBS 226.95 | reverse complement strand
ATTCCTCTTATACTAATACTATAGGAGCTTAGCTTATTATACGTTTATAACTCTTATTTAGAGGTTACCTTAGACTATAGGTAATATTATTATAAAAATACTAAATAATTAAATTCTACGTACTAAACGTAAGAATAAATTAAAAAAGTAAAGTCTAAAGTATATACGGAAGTAATATTAAAATTTTAGATTTATTTAAAAAAATTACTAAAATAATAAATCCTAATATAAAAGGAATTACAACCCCTTAACTACTACTAGCTAATAATACTAAAGTATAATAGCGCTTCCTAAACCTTAAAGCCTTAGTTACTTATATAAAATAAACTATTAAAAACTAATAAAATATTATTAATATACTTAATAAATAACTTAACGCTTAATAGTAATAATAAAGGCAACTACCTGCAGCTTAAGGCCAGTAGGGAGGCCCCCGTAAAAAAAAACTAGGTAAAATTATTAAGCCACCTTTACTAATACTATTTAATAAGGACTTATAAAAAATCAAGGGATTACTTATAAATATAAGGTCCTATTTTAAGTACTTTTCAACTACTATAGCCCCGCTGGAATAATAAATCAGTATTATAGGAAGCTAACTTATTAAAGGACCTAAGAATTAGTTTAAACTATACCTTTAAGACTTTAAGTAATATAACTAAGCTAAAAAAAAGGCTACTACTAATGCACTTTTTAATAAATATAAAGAATTTAAAAACTAACTTAAGGTATTATTTAGCTAAATTAATAAAAAGAAAAAAGTAGAAAATATACTACTAAAACTCTAATAATAAAATACATATACTAAATATACTACTAAATTTATTTAAATTTATACTAAAATAAACTTTAAAAATATAGCTAAAAAAATATTATATTACTAAGGACTAAAATTAAAAGTAAAAAATAAACTAGTATAAGATAATCTTCCGGCTATATTTAAAACATTTTTTAAAAAGGCTAGTTATATTAATAACTAATAATTTAAATAACGGAAAAAAAAGCAAGTTAAAAAAGGAGGAAATAATAAAGTATACTACTACCTCTAATATTATACTAATTAAAGTAAAAAACGCAACTTAGCCTTATTAAATAATAGGAAACTAAGATTAATAGATCTAAATACTATTAATACCTATAAGTTTATAGGTAAATATAACTACTATAGTAAAATAAGCTATAAAAAAAAAGACTACTAAAGTAAATATAAGAAACCTAATAATTCTAAAAAATCTACCTATAAGAATAAGAAGTTTAATAAAGTTTAAATTAATATTATTAAAATTATATTTTATAACTTACTTAGTTAAACCAGCTACTATAATAATTAATATCTTATATATAAGGAAGAAAAGGAAATAATAAAGTAGTACCCTAAGGTACCTAAGAGAAAGTAGCTAAAATAAATTATAGTTAATACTATAACTTTTAAAGAAGCTAAAGATAAGGTTAACAGCAACTAGCCTGCCCTTATAACTTAGGAAGAATATAAAGCTAATAAAGTATAATTTAAAGCCCTTAATATTCTACTTATAAAAGAAAAGAAGAAATAAGAAAATACCTTTATTTATAAATAAGAAGAAAAGTATAAAAAGAATTAAAAATATACTAACCTTAATATTTTAAAATTATATATAAATTATAAATTATAAAAACCCCAGGGACTAAGTTACCCCTATAGATAAGAGCCCTTTAACTATAGATTAGAAAGGATAGAAATATATAACTTAAGCGAATTCTAATAGATACTTTAATAATACGGAATTACTTAGTAATAAGCGCTAAGTAATAATAAATTAGCGGAACGCGCTAATATAAACCCCTACTACCCTATTATAACTAAAGATTAGTTTCTTAAATAGGAAGAAATATAGCTTATATATAATACCCTATTTATAGAAGACTATAGGTATCTAATAGTAAAATAATACTATAAAATACTATATAAAGAATACTAAGAATAAAAGATTTACAACTAATACCTTTAGATCTAATACAGAAACCTATATAATAAAATTTATATAAAAATTAATTTAAATTAATACCTTAACTAAGGATATAAATAGTACTTTAACTATAAAGTTAAAGAGTAGTATATACAAAGGGAAGCCTATTCTAAAACTAACCTACTATAATATAAGGATAAATATTATAAAAAGCATTATAAAAAAAAAAAAAAGTATACCTAATTCTAACACTAGTTATACTATAACAGATTTAACTTTAAAACCTATAATAAAGGCAATACTTATAAAAAGGATATTAAATACTTCCATAAATACCACATTAATAAAATTAATACTAATAAATACTAATAATGCTAAAAACTTTAATAATAACAAAAATAATAATAAATAAGCAAGGATTTTAATATTATTACTAAAGACAACTATAATCCTAACTAAAAAAAGAATATATAAATTAATACAATTAAAATAACTAAAATAAAAAAACTTAAAATTAACATACAACTTAATAACAGTACTATTACTACATATATTAACAGCAGAGTAAACTATAACTTAATCTTACTATAATTAATTAAGGAACTGTAAATCCCCGTTTAAAAAAAAGAATAAGCGCTATAAATTATAAGTATTACGGAAGCAAAAGTAAAAGAAGGACTTATTAAATATAAAACTAATTATCTCCCCATAACTATTAACGGAAACACCTATAATATCTAATTTAGTATTCTAAATATACTAAAAAATAATATTCTTTTAAACTATCCTTAGTTACTTAATAATAACCCTATTATCTAATAGAAAACTAAGAAAGTTTATTAAAACATTAAAAATATACCTAAATATTAACTATACTAAAAAGAATAAAAAGGTAAAGCTATACTACTAAAAAAACCAGAATCCTTTACACTAACTATAAAAACAAAAACAGTTAGGTTTAAAAAAAATAAATCACTAGTACTACTATAATATAATAAATAACGTAAAAAAGTAAAATACATCTACATTAATAAAATTATAACATAATTTAAAGATAAGCTAGTAGTACTTAATAATACACTAAGTAAAGTATAAAAAAAAGAAAAACTAAGAAAACTTAACAATACTCTTACCAAAATACCTCGCCAGTATAGGAAGTTCCAAAAACTATATAAGGCAATATTAAACACTAGGTTACTACTATACTTACAGTAGGATTACTATATTAAGTTAGTAAATAGAAAATAACCTAAGACGTATAAAATTTATAACCTTAACGAAAAAAAGCTTAAGACTCTAAGGGAATAATTAAATAAGCAATTAAAAAAAAAATACATTTAAGTTTCTAACTTATTAGTAAAATACCCTATAATATTCATACTAAAGAAAAACAGGAAGTTATAATTAATCATCAACTACCAACAACTTAACAAAATCACTATTAAAAATCAAATACTACTACTACTAATCTCTAAGATTAAAAATAAGCTAGCAACTATAAAATAGTTTACGGCCCTTAACTTAAAAAAAGCCTATAACCTTATCTAAATTAAAGAAAAAAATAAATAAAAAATAGTATTTAAAATATACTATAAATTATTTAAATATTTAATTATACCCTTTAGACTTACTAACACACCAGCTACATTTTAAAAAATAATTAATAAAGTCCTTAAGGAATACATTAATAGGTTTATTATTATATACTTAAATAATATATTAATCTACTCTAATACCTTAAAAAAGCATAAATAATATATACATTAAGTCTTAGAAACACTATAAGCAGTAAACTTACTAGTAAAACCAAAAAAATACCAGTTCTATATTTAAAAAGTTAACTTTTTAAAATATATTATCTCACTAGGACGAATTAAAATAAACCCTACTAAAATAGCAGCTATTAAGAAATAAAAGGTCCCTAAAACTATAAAAAAAGTATAAAGCTTCCTTAATCTAGTAAATTACTACTAAAGGTTTATTAAAAACTACAGTAAGATTATAATACTACTTACAGATCTTACTAAAAAAAATCCTAATAACAAAGTTAAGAAAACTAACTTATTAAATATATAGAAAAAGCTTTTAAAGCCTTTAAAGCCCTTAAAAAAGCTATTACTAATGCACTAGTACTATAAATATATAACCCTAAGAGGCCCGTTACTATTAAAACAAACGCCTTAAACTATACAATCAGAGGAGTTCTTAGCTAATAAAATAATAAAAGAATACTATACCTAATAGCCTTCTTCTTTAAAAAACTCCACAGTCTAGAATTATAATACTTTATATATAACTAAGAACTTATAGCTATCTTTAAAGTATTTAAAAAATAAAGATTATATCTATTAGGTAATAAATATAAAATTACTATATATTCTAATTATAAAAATCTTATAAATCTTACTATAAAAAAAATAAATATCTTTATATAATAAAAAAAGTATCTTTAGCTTATAGCTAAATATAACTTTAAAATTATACTTTATAAAAAATTAAAAAATAATTAAGCAGATACTTTTAGCCGTAGAAAAGACTACTTTAAACTAATACTAAAACTTACCTTACTAATATTTTAAAAAATAGCAAAAGGGCACTATAAATTAATAACTATTAACACCCTCTTTATAATTAAAAATAAAAACCCTATCCTTAATAAAATTAAAAATAAAGTTAGTAACTAAATACCAGACTAATTCCCTAAAGATATAACCCTTACAAAAGAAGTCCTATATTAAAATAAAAAAATCTAAGTATTAGAATTACTATAGAAAAAAGTAATAAAAATAGTCTACAAGCATCCGCTATATAAATATAAAGGAGTTACTAAAACACTATAATAAGTATAATAGTACTATACCTTTATAAATATAAAAAAAATCATTAAAGAAATCATTTAATTATATATCTTATACACAAAAACAAAGTCTAGTCAACAAAAACCTTATAGTAAACTATAACTATTACCTATTCTAAAGCACTTATAAAACTCTATCTTATTTAATTATATTATTAAACTACTACTATTAAAGAAGCTTATAATAAATATAGTATATAACAGCATCTTTATTATTATTAATAAATTAATAAAACAAAGTATCTTTATTCTATATAAAGAAAAAAGTACAGTAGAAGAATTAGGTTATATAATATAAAAGTATATAACCTTAAAATATAAATTACCTACGGAAATTATTTCTAACAGAGGATTAACGTTTATATTTAAGTATTAGTAAAGTACTATAGTAAAAATAAGTATAAATTATAAAGCTAATACTACTTACTACCCTTAAATAAATAAATAAATAGAATACGCTAACTAAATTATTAAAGTATACTTATAAAGCTATATTAACTTTAATTAAAATAACTAAGTTAAACACTTACCTAATACAGAATTCTCCTATAATAATTTAATTTTAGAATTAATAAAGCTCTTACTATTTTACGCTAATAAAAAATATTACCTATAAGTATACTAAATACTGCAAAAGGGAAAAAATATATAAAAAGCTATACTTAAGGTAAATAAGCTTAAAAAACTATATTAAGAACTACGCGTATAACTTAAACTTATATAAGAATACATAAGGAAGTATATAAATAAAAAAAGGCTTAAAGAACTAACCCTTTAGGAGGAAGATATAATTTATTTACTTTAATATACTTAAGGAGAAAAATAAGCTAATATTAAAATAAATAGGCTAAGTAATAAACTAAACTATAAAAAAGTCAGACCTTATAAAATTTTAAAGAAAATCAGTAAAGTTAACTATAAACTAAACCTCCTAAAGCAACTAAGTAAACAAGGAAAACCAGTACACCTGATTTTTTATATCTTACTATTAAAAAAAACACTAATAAATAAAAACACAAAAGAACTTATTAAAAATAAAATTATTATTAAAGGTAAAAAACTTAAATATAAAGTTAATAAAATAATATTACTAAAAATAGGCAAAGTAACTAATAAACTCTAATACTTAGTAAAATAAAAAAAATATAATAAAGACATAAATAGCTAAAAACCGGAAAGTAATTTTAAATATACTAGCACTACCTTAAAAACCTTCTAAAATAAACTCTATAAATAACTATAAGTAAAATAAAAATAAATATAAAAAAAACTAAAACAACCTATAAAACCTAAGAAAATAATAAAGGAGCACCCTTTAATAAAGTAAAAGGATCTAAACCTAAGAATACTAAATTAGTATCTAAGAAAAGCTACTTAACCCTGCTTATAAATTACACCTTATAAAAAAGCTACGCCTCTTTACGCTATACATAAGCTAGCTTAACCTACCTTTCCTCCTTTTCTTAATAATCCGCCTCTTCTATCTCCTTAGTATTTAACTTATAATTTACTATTTTTACACCTTAATTATAAAGTATATAATAACGCTTCTGAAAATACATTAAATAAGCTAATACCTCGTTTACTAACTTCTATTACTCCACCTATTAATAATAATATTTTATAAAAACCTCCTCCGTAAATTCCTTCTACTATTTAAAATAATAAAGCTCCTTAGTAATATAATTTACTATAAAAGTTAGTAAAATAAAATAAAGGAAATATAATAATTTACAGTTTAATATTAAAGCGTAAGAACTATTATAAAAATAACCTAAGCTGCAGTAATAAATATAGTTAATAATACCCTTAATTACTATATAATAAATCCTTTTATCTAAGTACTATATATAAAGTACTACTTTAAACCTAAAAAAATAAATAAAATTTAATTAGGAATTTCAGTAATCTATAAAACGTAACTTTAACAGTACCTTTAGCTTTTTAATATAATTAGGTATAATAATAATTAAAAAAGAAAAATACTTACCTAATAAATAAAGGGGCTATAGTACTTATATAAGATATAAACTAGGCCTTAAGGATAAAACCAACGGAGGGGGAGTATTATATTATAACCTAATAACTTATAGTTATAACTAGCAGACCTACAGGGTAGGCACTATAGATAAATAACAGTCTACATAAACTAATTAAAATTATATTTACTTTACGAAAAATAAACACTAGTAAACGGTTACCCAATTAGGAAAATATTCACTTTTATAAAAGTAAACATAAGTAAATATTATATTATATATACAACTTCTTTACGCTTATTTAAAATAGTTTAGATAGCTAATTATAAATATAAAATAACGCTTAATTATACCTATAAAGTATTATCTACTAGTTATGTAAATAAACCCCCTTTATCCTTGTTAATTACCTGCCGGTCTAGCCTAGCCTATCCGCCAACATAAACCTAGCACAAGGTTTGTCCCTTGGGAATTCCTCTTATACTAACACTATAGGAGCTCAGCTTATCACAAGTCTCCGGTATCCGAGAACCAATACAGCTTCTTATCTACGAACGGTCGATCTGCTAGCCATGGCAAAGTATTAGGAAGTAGCAATCTCAGCTTCTGCTCGTCTTCCTTCGGCATGAACTCGTTCAATAGGTGGTCAGCTAGTGGCAATGATACGCCAGCAGCTCTAGTGTTGGTATACCCAGCACCAAGAGGACAAAGTTTCAGTAGGCGGGTAGTAGGGTCCGGTTTAAAAAAGAAGCCGAGATCTCGAACATTCACGACCGGAATACCTCGGAGTAGGTCTGCCTCGTCCGCATTAAGAAGAATGTGGCCAACAGACTAGCATCGAGCGGTAGTAAAACTTAGAACCCTATGAGCTGCTCGGCTCTTGCGATTAACGTTGTCTACCTATTCTGCAGCCAAGGCCAAGGCCTAATCTATTGTTGCCTTTTGGGTATCTTGGGGCAGCTGGCGGTAGCGTAAAATACCAAAACTAGTTCTACTCTAAGCTCCAAACTCTAAGCCTCCTACTTAGCGTTATTACCTAGCTAGTTAATAAGTTTATTTATTTATTTATTTATTTATTTATTT
>NW_020209365.1:0-8163 GCF_003025095.1 Trichoderma harzianum CBS 226.95 | reverse complement strand
TAATTATTAATTACCTTAAGTTTCTTAGGGTTTATTTAAACTTTACCTAGGGTAATAATATATTTTAAAAATATAACCTTCTGTATATAAAAGTTATATTTCTTAGGTTCTACTAGGAGTTTATTATTTTAAAGTATTTATAGTACTTTTTTAACGTATTCCTTATGTTCTTCTAAGTTCTTAGAGTAAATAAGGATATTATTAAAGTATATAATAATAAAATAATCTATGTAATTTTATAATACATAGTTAATTATTTTCTGGAAAAATACTAGGGCGTTTGTAAGTCTAAAAGGTATTACCTAATATTTATATAATTTATATCTTATACAGAAGGCAGTTTTCTATTTATTGCCTTTTTTAATTTAAATAGGGTTATATACTCCTTTAAGGTTTAATAAAGTAAAGATCTTAGCTTCTGTAAGCTAGTTTTTAATTTTTAAAATTAGTAGTAGTAGTGTAATATTTTTTTTAATTATTATATTTAACTATCTATAGTCTATAATAAGTTAGAGTTTTCTATTCTTTTTAAGTATAAATATTATTAAATATTTTACTAAAGATTTAGAAGGTTTAATATATCCCTTCTTTAGCTAGTCCCTAATCTATTTATTAAGTATCTTAAGCTTAGTAGTACTTAAGTTATAGATTTTATTAAACATTAGGACTTTATTATCTATAAGCTTAATCTTATAATCCTATTAACTATATTTTAGTAATCTAATATTAAGTTTTTTATTAAAGACTAGTATATACTAGAGTTTTATTAGTATGTTTTTTAAACGTTCTAGTGTCTGCTAGTTTTAGTAGTATAATTCCTTAACCTTTTATATAATTAAGTTTAGAAATCTAAGCTGTTTCTTTTTAGGTTTCTTAATATATTTAATTATTCTTGGGAGCTTCTTTAGCTCCTTAAATCATACTTGTTTTTTCTTTTCTATATATTTTTGTATTTTCTTATTTAATACAGAGGTTACCAATTCTATCGTCGAGGATATTATAGTATTTTATTAATCCTCCTAATCTAGTTATAGTATATCTTTAAAATTAATTAATTTAAGGTAAGTTTGCTATTTTACCTAGCCTTTAATTTAATTAATATTAGGGTTACGTAACTTAAGCTAATTATATCCTAAGAGTATATTATATCCTGTAATATTTATAATATTAAAACTAAATATATCTTTAATTTTACTAAACTAGATCTTAAGGAAATTAGTTTTATAATTAACAGTTCTGTTATTATAGGTAAATTATTATTTCTTAATATTTATAAGGGTATATAGTTTTTCCTTTTTATAATTATCTAACTATAGGCAGTTAACTAATTAAGGTATAATATAGCTTATCGTAGCTCTAGAGTCTATGTAAACTATAATTAGATGTTTTTCTAAAGTACCTAGTACTTAAAATTTTTATAGTTTCTTTTTTTCTATAAGGGTATTTAAGTTATAGTAGGTTGTATTATTAGCGCTATTATAATAATTATTACCGTAAGGGTTAATATTAATATCGTCTAGGTCTAAGGTAATCTATTTTAATTCTTTATTTTAAATATTATAGCGTTTACACTAGGTATATCCAGGCTTAGGTATATATCTAGTAGTAAGCTTATAGTATTTCTAAAGGTTTTTTTAGTTAATTCCTTGTAGCTTATTATTATTACTATGCTTTATAAAATTAAATCCTTACTATTCTAGGTTATAGGTAATATATATAAGGGCTTAGCGTTAGTACTAATATTTCTTATAATAATCTTTATTACAAAGCGTAAATTCTTTTTATTTATATTTTACAGCCCTGTAGTCCTTATACTATTTTTAAAGTTTAATTATAATATATTATTTATATAATAGTAGCTTATAGTTAATAATATTAGCTTTATTATATTAGTTAGTAAGTAGGATATTGTTAATATAATATAGGATTAATTCTAGTATTTTAGCTATTAGGTATTTATTTACGTTAGTCTTAATATATTATTAAAACTAATTTCTAGGTAATTAAATCTAGTCGTAGGTAGTACTTAAATTAATTTATTTAATCTATCCCTATTGTTTAAGGAGTTTTTAGTAATCCTTAAATTCCTTATATTATATAATTTTATTATAGTGTTTATTTTCTTTAATAATACCTTATATTCTATATTAGTCTTTGTATTATTCTTAGTCTACTGTAGTTATTTTACAGGAATAGTAAATACTTTTAGGTTTTACTAACTTATATTAGTTATATATATGTTTCTTAAGGTCGTTAATTTCTTCCTAAGTTATTCCTTTATAAAGGTTATATTACGTTAGAGGTACTATATTTAAAAGATCTTTATTATACTAGCGTATAATTTTATTTTATTTTTATTTTTAAAATACCTCTTCCTTATCCTTAATTTTATTATTTTATTCTTACTTATTAAGTTTTTATTAAATAAGTTATTTAACGTAGCTAAGGTTTTCCTAGGTAACTTCTTTAAGTATATTTAAGGTTTATATATACCCTTTAAGGTATTATCTTAATCCTTATTTATTACTATAATAAGTTTAATAGTTATTATTATAGTATACTAAGAAGTATAAGATATTATAGTTTTCTAAGGGTTATATAGTATTAATAACTTGGTTTTCCTTAGGCTCTAGGATAAGCGTGAATTTTTTATTTTCTATTTTTTTAGTAGGCTTTTAATAGTACTTTTTTATATATCCTTTTTCTCTGCAATTATAGTATTTAACGTTCTTACGTTAAGCCTTAATAATACTAAGGTTTATTAGGCCTAGTTATTTATTATTAAAAAAAGTAATATAATTATTTTACTTTTTTCCTTAGTTAGCTTAGTATTCTTAAGTTTACTTAAGTTAAATATTATAGAAGTTCCTATTCTTTTTTTACTTTTATTCTTTTTATTATTTTTAATTATAATTATTAATTTTAATAGCTTTTTAAATATAGTTAGTAAAGGTTATTTTTTTATAATTAATTTTAAAAAGTTTATCCTTAACTTTAGGTTTTATACTATTATAATAAACTTCCTTTTTTATTTCCTTAGTTTAATTAACTTTAGTTAATAAGCATAAGAAAGTTAAAGTATACTTACTTAGTAATCTTTTTTAAGTAATAAAATAAAGTTTTTACTTAGCTTTTTATTATTTATTTATAATACTAAAAGACTTTCTAAATTATTTTTAAAATTCTACATACTTAGTATAAATTTCTTTAGTTTATATTTTAAACTTTTTTAAATTAATCTTTCCTTCTTTATAATTTTATATAATAAGTTGGAATTATATTTTAGCATTTTCTATAAGGCAGCTGCCTGTAAAGATAACTCTGTTTTTATTATCCTTTAAGGTATAAGGGAAGTATTTAAAATAAGTTATAAGTTCTAAGAAGAATTTATTTATTTTACGTAGATCTTTGTTAAAGAGTTCGGGCTTCGTTAGTTTAATAACCTTACCCTTCTCTTTTTTCCTATCTTAAAGGTCCTAAAGCTGGGTCTTAAGAGCTTTAAACTCGGCCTTTAATTTATTATAATTAGCTTAATTAGCTATATTTTCGGCTAATGTATTTTTAAGCTTAATATTGCTATTATAATTACTTTAAGCTTCGCTTTTGTAATTAATATTATTATCTAGAACTCTAAAGCTTATAAGCTGCTAAGTTCTTAGTATTTTATTACCTATAGGTCTAAGGTAACCGTCTAAATAAAAGTTATTATTATATAATAAACCAGGTCCTATAGGTATTTATAAGTTAGCTATTTCTAAGGGATAAACCTTAAAGTAGCTCTATAATTTATATTAGCGGAGTAATTAAGTTAGTAAATAGGTAATCTTATCACCAGCTAGTAATATAAATAAAAGTAAATATCTAAGTTTTAATTTAATTATATTATAAACGCTGTAATAATAACTAGCTATTTAAGTATTCTAATAAGTAATATAAAGTAAACTTATATATCTAGTTAACCTAGATTAGATTAATATATAGAATATTAATCCTTCCTTAGATCAATAGATAGTTTATTAATCCGCTGTTAGATTAAGAAGTTATATTTCAATCCTTCCCTAATTAGTTAAAGGATTAAAGTTAATCTAGTCCAGGCCGACCTATTGGCCTATTATCGCGACCTTAAGAGTCAGGTCGTAATATATAACTATAATATACTTAGGATAATATTATATTTTAGGGTATTAATAGTATTATATACTACTAAAGTAATTTAATTAAATACTTTAAAATATAAGTAATTAATTTATTTCTTTACTTATTTATTATTATATTTAAACTATTTTCCTTCTTTATAAAAAAGTTAATATAGTTTTTTCTTTTATATTTATAGTAATTATAAATATATTATAATTATAGTTAATATATAATTTCTATTTACCTTAGAGTTTACTAAAACTTTAAGTAGTTTTTTATTTTATATTATTATAAAAGTAATCTTTTTCTTAAGAACTCCTTATTCTTTATTATTATTATATTTATATTCTTTTTTAAAAAATATAAATTTTTTATTAATTTTATAATACCCTTTATCTAAAGACTATTTTAGTTTTTTAAGTATTAGTCTTCGATTTTATATAATATATATAACTTATAGTATAAATTTTTATAGTTAATTTATTCTACTACTCTATAGTATAGTCTTATTTACTTAATATATATAGTATAAGTAATTTTATTATTTTATAAATTATTAAATATCTTTTAAAGTTTATAGTATCTTTAAAGAAGTTTATTAAATACTTTAATATAAGTTCTAAAATTAAATCCTAATTTATATAATTAGTTTATAAATTATTATCCTTTAACTTATTTTTCTTCTAAGGCTATATTATACTATTCCTTTAATTTAAGTTCTTAGTATTTAAAATACTCTAGCTTATTATATTATTAATACTATCCAAAAGTATATACTTTAGTTCCTTTATTTTAATTATACTATTAAAGGATCTTCCTAGTTTAGTAAATAATATATTAGTAACTTATATAGTTCTTAATTTATTTATAATTTCTATATTTTTTTAGTATAGTTAAGTATAATTTAAAAATTATAATATATAGTTTCTGAAATTTATAAGTATCCTTCTATTTATTATAATATCCTTTATAATATAGATCTATAATTAAAATTACTAAATTTCTTTATAAAAATATATTATATTTTATTTTCTACTTTAGATAATATAAATATTAATAAGTAATATAGCTTATTTAATAAATCTTATAATAATTATTATTTATAAAGTTAATTTAAAAATAATCTTAAGGTATTTATTAATAATCTCCTTAGAGTTTTTATATTTTATTTATATTTAAACTTATAATAATTTACTATTTATTATTATATAGCTACTATTATATAAGTTTATTTTAGAGTTTTTAGTAAATAAAAGATTTAATATCTTACTTAGGGCTATAAATATTAACCTAGCCACGAGGAGGTGAAGCTTTTTGCTGTAAGAAGGGAACCCCTGCCGACTTAGCAGCAGGTATCGTTCCGCGCGGGCCGCCCTCGGAAAGTGACTTAGGGTTAAATACCACCCCGCTAATTTTTATTCTCATACGCTTTTATATAGGAAGTATGAAAAAGGAGTTATATAAAAAAGTTAATTATAATTAGACCCTAAGGCCTCTCTAGGTAGATTTATTTTCTAAAATAGAAAGTAAGGAAAAGGAAGTCTTATTATTATTATATATCTAGCCCTATTATTTAGTTTAGTCTACCCTATTATATTTATCCGTTATATATACTAAAGCCTATTATATTATCTATCCTAGGACTTTATAATAGTAACAGTAGTAATAGTAGTAGTAGTAAAATAAATATAGATAAATAAAAGGGTTATATATATATATATATATTAGTACTCCTTAACTACTATTATATAGCCTTTAATATATATATATATATATAATAATATTATTATTTAAGAAGGATAGCTGTTGACGATTTTATATATAACCTAGAGCATTGCGTAATAGTATACTATGTCTGTGGAATATGTCTGGCGCTAGGAGGACTGAAGTTATAGAAAAACTACTTACGGAGGGAACCGCACTATATAAAGGGCGAGGGACTACAAAAGACCGTTAACCTACTCTTAACCTACAGCCTGCAAGGGCAGGATAAGCTATAATAATAGCAGCTAAATAAAAGGTTACCTTATAAAAAGATTAACGGCCTAGTAAAATACGCTGGCTATATATACTTATGTAATAGTAATAACTATAATTTTATTACTAGGCAGCTGAATATAATATATAACTATATACCTAAGTATAAGAAGACAGTATCCTAGTATATAGAAGGTTTAATAACGCTATAGAGGGTATATAGGCTGCAGATGTACTTTACGGCAAAGGGATGAATTAACTACTTTACTATTAACGTTAAACAGGGGAACGGGAGGGACTTAATATTGCCGCCGTTATTACCACGCCTACCGCCACCGCCTGGGTAAGATACGGTACACCTAGCTTCGTAAAGAAGGCCGCCGCCATCCCCGCTAAAGGAGAGGCTTTTTAACGGGCTGAAAGGCGACTTACGGTAAGCTGTGTATAACCTAGACGATAACGCAGCGGTTATTAAAGACGTCAGCGGGGATTAAGCAGATCGGGAGCTATAGCTGGTCTACACGGGATTTCCTATGCACCTACGGGGGATTTAAGATAATAAAATTAAGTTATTTTACTAGCTACTGTAGAAAAGAGATATATTCCGCTTAAAGAGATATATATAGAAGAGGGAGGACGATAAGCTTAACTAGAAAAACTATAGCAGCTGGAAAAGTATAAGCATAAATAGAAATAACTGTAATAACCGACCTAGATATTACAGTCCTCGTGCTTGTAGTAAAAACAGCTATAAGAAGGATAAGAATAATAATCTTAAGCATATACTAGCTGTAGCGGAGGCCTTTTTCTAAAGTACCTATAGACTAGTGGCAGATAGATCGCTAGACTGGAAGATAATACGCTAGCGGGAGCAGATGCTTAGTAACTTTACATAGGGTTATAGCAGTAACAAAGGCAAGAACACGCCCTTCCGCAGCTTTAAAACTCCATTAGCGCTAACGGGATATTTTACAAAGATAAAAAAGCTACTGGTGTACTACTATAGGGTAGTGTATTACAAAGACGGGTACTTTACAACGCCGGGAGGGGGGGGAAGGGGAGGGGTTAGAGGAGGCGGTGGAGGAGGAGGCGGTGGAGGAGGAGGCAGTAGAGGAGGAGGCGGTGGAGGAGGAGGTCGTCGCTCTCAAGCACTTCCACGAGATGTCATTAAGCCGACCGACGGGCAGCGGGAAGCGATGGACGAAATATTCAACGCCCTCCGGGAGGAGGAGAGAAAGCAGGAGAAGGGCGACGGGGATAAGGATAAAGAGAGCGAAGACAAGGGGTAGAATAGTAACGGCAAGCGCGACTTAAAGCTAGCTTACGCTATCCAAAGGTTCTATATATCACTAATCTACCAGTCTATTAGAAGCGTACCCTTCCGATCGCCCGTCGTCAGCTTCTGCACTATGCTGAGCCGCAAGCAGCTGAAGGTTGTAATAATAGGCTAATAGGTTAGCCTAAACTGAATTAACTTTAATTCTTTAATTAATTAAGGAAGGATTAAGATATAACTTCTTAATTTAACAGTAAATTAATAAACTATTTATTAATCTAAGGAAAAATTAATATTCTATATATTAATTTAATTTAGGTTAACTAAATATATAAGTTTACTTTATATTACTTATTAAAATACTTAAATAACTAGTTATTATTATAGTATTTATAATATAATTAAATTAAAATATAAATATTTACTTTTATTTATATTATTAGCTAGTAATAAAATTACTTATTTACTAACTTAATTACTCTACTAATATAAATTATAAAACTACTCTAAGGTTTATCCCTTAAAAAGAGCTAACTTATAGTACCTATAAAACCTAGTTTATTATATAATAATAACTTGTATTTAAATAGTTACCTTAAACCTATAAGTAATAAAATACTAAAAACTTAGTAGCTTATAAGCTTTAAAGTTTTAAATAATAATATTAATTATAAAAGTAAAGCTTAAAGTAATTATAATAGTAATATTAAGCTTAAAGATATACTAGCTAAAAATATAGTTAATTAAGCTAATTATAATAAACTAAAGGCTAA
>NW_020209364.1:0-8182 GCF_003025095.1 Trichoderma harzianum CBS 226.95 | reverse complement strand
TTATTAATAAATAATAATATTATAATATAATAGCTTTAATTTTCTTTATATATAATTTATATTTATTTAAAAATAAAATATAAAAGCCTTAGTTTATTTTTATAGTAATAGACTTAATTTATATTACTAAATAATATTTTTTAATAATTAAACTTAATATTATTTTAAAACTTTACCCTTTAGTAAAAAAACTATATTTTTATAAATATTATATTAATATTTTATTATTATATAATTTTTAAAAATATTTATAAAAAAGTAAATATTTTTATAAAAATAATTTTAACTTTTATAAAATATATTCTTAGTTTTATTAATATTTAGCTAAAAGAAACCTAAAGTATTAGGTTAAAACTTAATATTTAATTATTTAATTAATAAATTAAAGTTATTTAAAAATAAAGTTTTTTTATAATAGTAATAATATTAATAATAAAACTGCTTTTTTTTTATTATTTATAAATATTTTTTATAAAAAAATTAAATTAAAATAAAAATAATAATAATAATAGTAAAAAAGGGGAGTATTAATAATAAAAATAGTATTTCTTTTTTTTTTCTTACTTTTAAAAGATAATATATATTTATAATTTTATAAAAAACTAATTAAAGTTTTACTTTTATTATTTTCTACTTTTTATAAATTTAAATTATTTATATTTAAATTATATAAATACTTAGGTACTTTTTTATTATTAAATATACTTTTTAATTTTAATATATTTTAAAAGTCTTCTAAATTAATCTTTTTTTATACTAATAGTTATATTACCTTTATAAAATATTAATTTTATTTAGTTATTACTAACTTTTAATAATAAACCTTTACCTTTAATTTTTTTAATATTATTTAAAAGTTAAAGATATTTTTTATTTTTTTAATTATTATTAAAAAAATACTAATAGCTATTTCCCTTATATAGTATTATATTAAAAATCTTATACTAAAGTAAAAAAATAAAGTAATATAAAATAAAGTATTATTAATAATAAGTAATAATAATATAATTAAAAATTAAGGTAATAAATAGTAAAAAAGTAAAAGTAAAGCTTTTAAAAATAATATTAATAATTTATTTTATTATATTTTTACTAAGGCTAGTATAAATAATAAGCTTTTACTTATTTTACTTAAGTATTAACTTTTTAAATTAATAAATTATATTTTCTTTAACTTAAATAAATTACTTTTTTTTAGTAAATAATTATTACTTAAATATATATTAAATAATTATATAGTATAAATAATACTTAATAATTTATTATTTAATAATAATTTTATATACTACTTACTTATTTTTTTAATTTTTCTTTTTTTAACTAAGTAAGTTTAGGTTTTAGTAATTATTAATATTATTAACTATAGTAAATAAATAAAAAGCTAAAATAAAATAAAAAGTAATAGTTTAAGTAAATTATTAATTAAAAAATTAATATTTATATAGCTTTTATAAAGTTATTTAAGTATATTATTAATTAGTAAGCTTAATATAAATAAAATATTTTTAATAAAAAATAAGAAAATAAATTTATAAATTAAAATAGCTAAAGTAAATAAATTAATTATTTATTTTAAAAAAAATAACTAAAATATTAATCCTTAAAACTTAGTAATTTTACCTAAAGTTATTAAAAAATACTTTTTAAATAATTAATTTTAGTAAAAAACCTTAAGTTATTATCTTTTAGTAAATAAGAATTTTTTTTAAATTAGGTAATACTTACTATAAGTTTTTAAAAAATATATTATTATATATAACTATTAAGTAGTATTTATAAATAATTAATTAGTTAATTAATTACCTAAAGGCTGCTAAATAATAGTTTTTTTTAAATTAAATAGGTTTTTAGGTAGTATTAAAAGATAATAAAATAAATAATTATTACTAATTATTATAATAATTAATAAAAAATAATTATAAAAAAAAGAAAAAGGTTAATTTTTATTAACTAAGTATAATTATAGGTATATTATTAAATAATAAGTAAGCTATTTAATAATTTATTAATTAATAAAGGTAAGTGCTAGGGCCTAATTATCAATTAGTAAGATATTTATATTTAAAAAGAATATATAATTTTATAATTTTATGAATATTATTATAATTAAAAAATTTTAGGTTTTATTTTTAACTTATATTAATAAAGCTAAATATTATATATAGTTATATATTTTAACTTAAAGATATTTTTTATTAATTTCTTAAGTAATTAACTACTTAGTTAATAAAAGGTTTTAAAATTAGGTTTTAATAAGGTTAAGTAATTAATTAAGGCTAAAGTTATATTAAGATTTTTTTTTAAACTATAGGGAAAATAAAAAATATTTAACTAAATTATAATTATATTATAAATTAATTATCTCTCCTAAGTATAAAGGATAAACTACCTAAAAAAAACCAGTTATAAAAAAACCTTTATATATAATAATAGCCTTTAATAAGCTACTTTATTAACTTTTTTAATAATTTTCTTAATGCCTTTACCTAGCTTAAGGTTTTTAGTACCCTTTAGTTAGTTTAGCTTATATTTTACTTTACTTAGCTTTAGTTTTTCCTTTTTTAAAGTTTTTAATTATAGGTTTATAATTTTATTAATTATAAATGTAATTATTTATTTAGCTATTTTACTATTATAATTAGGTTGCAGCTATTATAGTTGTCTTTTTTAATTAATAAAGCAAATTTACTAATAGCCTTATTTAAGCGCAGTAAGAAGAAGTAAGTATATTATTGTATTATATAGTCTTTTAATCTTAAAAGTATTATATACGTAATTTATTTTCAGGGATTATTACTGCCTTTTATAACCTAATGGAAAGATACAAGCCTATTTAGTCTAGTTAAGTTATTAAATTATAAGTTGCAGGGCTTAAAGTTAGTTACGTTATATTTAAACCTTATTATTTAGGCTATTTTATATACTTTAAGTTTAGTCTTAAACCTTAATTAGCTATACTTTATGGCCTAAATCTTTAAGGTTTAACTTAGTTAACTGTAGTTAATTAGGTTAGGTTATAAATTAATTCTAGATTTTAAATTAAAGGCTGGGGCATAGCCTTCCTCTGACCTAGCTATTGTAGCTTTACTAACTCTTTTAATAATAAATATAACCTTTATAAATTAATTATATTTAAAATTTAAAAAAAGGTTTAGGTTTATTATATAATTAAAATAGTAAATAAGTAATTTAATTGTTTTATTAATATTTTTTTATAAGCTTTTTTCTTTAATAATAGTTTCTTTTATATTAATAAATAAAGTAATAATAATTAAGGATTTTTTTATAGTCCCTTATATTTTAGCTTTTTAAAATTATAAAATCATTAATAGTTTATTATTTACTAATATTTTAAAAGCTTTTTTAAATTTCTTATAATTTTAGTTATAAATAAAGGTTATTTTAAAAATATATAATTTATAAAGCTTAAATAGTTTAATTTAAGTTTTAAGTTTTAAATTTTAGAAAAAATATATAATTATTATAAAGCTTAAATAGCTTAATTTAAGCTTTAGGCTTTAAGTTTTAAGCTTTAGAGAAAATATATAATTATTATAATACTTAAATAGTTTAATTTAAGCTTTAGGCTTTAAGCTTTAGAAAAAATATATAATTATTATAATATTTAAATAGCTTAATTTAAGCTTTAAGTTTTAAGCTTAAGAGAGAATATATAACTATTATAAAATTTAAATAGTTTAATTTAAGTTTTAGGCTGCTTTAATTAAGTTATTTATATATTATATAAAAGTAAGTTATTTAAAAGAAGGTTTATAAAGTATAAAAGACTATTATTAACTATATATAATATATTCCATAAGTATTAGCAGTAAGAAAGGAAATATAGTTTTATTATTATTACTTTAGTTATTTTATTATATTTTTATATATTATTTATATTATTTATTACTTTTCTTTTTAAATTATAAAAATCTAAATTTCTTATTTTTATTTTAAATCTAAATTCTTTATATTTATATATATATTAATAATATTTAGTAAAATCTAAATCTTTTATTATTTTTACTTATTTTAATTTAAAAAGATCTAAATTTAGATATATTTAAATCTTTTATAATAAAAAAATTAAGGTTTTATAAAGTTATATTATAATAAATTATATATAATTAATTATTTATTAATATAGATCTTTATTATTATATAATTTTAGGGAATTTATTTATAATTAAAGATTATACTACTATACTTAACCCTACTAGGATAATAATTATATTTATAATTTTAATTATATTATATTATTATTTTAAACTACGCTATTACCTTTAACCTTATTAAATTAATAATTATATTAGAAAATAAAGAGACTGTAATATATTAATTAATAATATTTAAAAACTACCTACTACCCCTAGTTTTATTAAGTTAATAAATATATTATTTAAATAATTAATAATTTATATTTATTCCTTAACCCCTTAATTATATATTTTATTTTATAAATTAATTTAATTTAAAGTAATTAAATATTATATTAATTATTTTAAGTATAAAACTATAATATAGCCTTAATTTCATTTTAAGAATTAATTTTTAAATTTAAATAGGTATTTTCAGATTATATTACTACTTCTACTTTTACTTTTACTATTTATATTTATATAGCTATTACTTATGCTTATATAGCTACTGTTTTATATTATTTTTTAAAACTTATTATTATGTTATTTTATTTATTTAAGCTTAAGTTAGCTTTTTTTTAATTTTTTTAATTTTTTAGAAAAATTTATAAAAGCTATATTATACTTCTATAGCTAGGTAAAATATATTATTAAGATAATATTAAAGGTTATTAGTTTTTTTACATTTATTAAATAATTATTAGGGGTTAAGCTTTAAGGAAGTATTATTTTTTTTAATAGTCTTTTTTTTACTTTTAGCTTTAAAAAATATTTAATATTTAAATATTAGTAATAAAATATATAGATTTAACTAATTACTTTTATTATAGCTTGATTTAATTTACTTTACTTTTTAATTTATAAAATTAATTTTATATTTCTTTTATTTTTTATGTTTTTTTAATAGCTTAGGGGCTACTAAGACTTTATATTATATTTTAGTTTTTTTATTTATAATAGTAATTAAATTATATTTAAATTTATATTTATATATATTAAAAAATTTAGTTAGTATAATATAATAATAATTATAAAATAAAAAAAATATTAATAAGAATATATAAATAAAGTATATAAATAGAAAATATTAGTAAATTTTTAATAAAGAATATATAAAATAATAATAAATAAAGGGGTTAAATATAAAGTAGTAGTTTAAATAAATAATATATATATAAGTATATATATTTTATTTTATTTATTTAATTATTTTTAATTAATAAAAATAGTAGTTAGGATATATATAAGTAAAATAAAATAAAAAAGTTATTTTTATAATATTTTTAAAATTAAATTTATATTTAATATTTTAATAATATTATTATTATAATTAATTTTCCTAATACTAAGTGGTTTTTTAATAATTATATTTTTTTAAAGTAGTAATATAATTTATATAAGGAGTTATTTAAGTTTATTAATACTTAGGTAATAGACTAAGGTTATATATTTATAATAAATAGAATTACGAAAGAATAAAATAATAAATTTATTATTATATATAAATATAATTAATTTAATAGTTTTTAAATATTATAAAAAAAGAAAAGTATATTTAAAAAATAACTTTATATATAATTAATTATTAATTTTTAATAATTATAAAAAAGTTTTTAAATAATATAATTTAAAGTATATAATATTATTTAAATATTTAATTTTTAATATATAATTATTAACTAAATTTATATTTATTTACTTATTTAGTTTTTTATAAATTTAAACTAAACTAATCTTTATATATTAAAAAGTTAATAAATATTAATATAATTTTAAAGGAAATTTAAACTTATTTATATTAAAATAGTAATAATTTTATAATATAGTAAAATATTTATAATAAGATTATATATAGTAAATAAAAGATATATAAAAGGTAAAGTTTAATTTATACTTTAGTTAATTAATTTAAAAGTAAAGGATTTTAGATTTAAATATAGTATAATAATAATAATTCTATAATTTTTTTTTTTTATATATTTAAAGTTTTTAATATATTTTAAAACTTATTTTAATTTATTATTATTAAATTATATTTATAAAATGAATAAATATTATATATTTTTTTAATATAATTAATATTAATCTTTATTAATAATTTTTTTATATTATATTTATATTTTTTAATAAAAAGGTAAAAAAAAATTATTTTTTAAATATTATATAAACTTTAATTTATTTATAAAGACTATAATATAAAATATTTATCTATGGTATTAATTAATTATTATATTACTTATATAAATACTATAGAAATAGTATTTTTATTAATATAGTTATTATTTTATATTTAGTATATTAATAATATAGTTTTATAATATTATTAATTAATTTTTATAATATAAAAGCTTTTAATTACTTTTATATTAGAGATAATAGTAATAATAGAAATAGATTTTAAAAAATAGGATTTATTTTATTAATTTTGGTATTTTATTATTAGCTTTTTAATTAAAGAAGAATATAATAAATAATTTATAAAATTTAAGTAATAATATTTTTTATATTATATAAAAAAAGTTATATATATTTAAGATTAATAGCTTATATTATATAAAAAAAAAATTATTAAAGCCTAGGTTAATTAATATATATATTTTAGTAATATAATTATATTTTACATTAAAAATATTTTTTTTTTAAATTTTATTTTAAAAAATATATATTAAATCTTTTTAAAATATAATAAATTATAAAATAAATATTATTTAATTTATTATTAAAGTTATAAATAATTTAATTTAAGTAATAAATTAAAATATTAATTAAACTTTTTGGTTAGATTTACTTAAGTATATATAGTTAGGTTTTATATAAGGTATTATATAAAGTTAAAAATTAAAAAAATTTATAAAAAAAAATTCTTTAATTATTTATATTAAGTTATTTATATAATTTTTTAATTTACTTTATATTTATTAATTATCAATTTTATAAATATAAAATTAAGTTTTTTAATTATTATATTTTTATATATATTAATATTTTTACTACTGTAAAAAATTAATTTATTTAGTTAAGTTTAATATAATTAAAAACTTAAGGTTATATATAATTAAAAAGTTTATTATTTTTTAGTTAAGTATTTAATAAAAATTAAATAAATTTAAATTAGTTAAAAAGTAGTAAAAAGTACTATTTTAATACTTTAGTATATTTAGTTTTATAATATTTAATATATTAAAATATTACTTACTAAAATATAAAAAGTTTTTAAATTTAATAAATATAATATAAATATAATTAATAATAGTAACAATATTTAATAATTTAATTAAGTTAATAATGGTAATAGTATTTAATAATTTAGTTAAGTTAATAAAATTAATAAAAGTAGTAGATTAAATATAAAAGCTATAGTTATTAAATTTTTTTTTAAAGTTATTTATTAATAATATATAACTAAAAAATAAGTTTAATATAATAAATAATTTATAAATAAAAAAATTAATAAGGAATATTATAAAGCTATAAAATTACTATTATAATATAAGAAAGTTAATTATAAATAGTATTTAAATTATAAAAAAATAGGTAAATACTATATAATTATATATCTATAAAAAGCTTAGAGTTAAAAAAAGAAAATAATATATTTAAATTAATTTAAAAAAAAATATATAGATAAAAGTATAAGTAGTAAAATAATTAATAGATAATTTAATAAAAAACTAACGGCGAGGTATAATATATATTTAGGAGTAAATTAAAAAAGATTTTTATTAAAAAATAGATTAATATATTAATAAATTAATATAAGAAATAACTTTAAAATAATAATGTATTAAATATTTAAACTTTATATATATTTTACTATAATCTTTATTTAATAAAGCTATTGTAAGTGTTTTTTTAAATATTAAATAATAATAAAAGGGTTAAAGTACTATAATTAATTAATAATATATTACTTTATTAAAATAAAAGTAATTCTAAGATAAAAAAAGAGTATTATTAATAATAATAGTAATTTAATAATAATAAAAATAGTAATTTAATAATAATAAAAATAGTAATTTAATAATAATAAAAATAGTAATTTA
>NW_020209363.1:0-8466 GCF_003025095.1 Trichoderma harzianum CBS 226.95 | reverse complement strand
TAATTTATAATAAATTAAAGTTTACTATTTTTTTTAAGTATAAATATAACTAAATATTTTACTAAAAATTTAAAAAGTTTAATATAGCTTTTTTTTAGCTAGTCTTTAATTTATTTATTAAGTATTTTAAGTTTAGTAGTACTTAAGTTATAGATTTTATTAAATATTAATACTTTATTATTTATAAGTTTAATTTTATAATTTTATTAGCTATATTTTAATAATTTAGTATTTAGTTCTTTATTAAAGACTAATATATACTAGAGGTTTATTAATATATTTTTTAAACGTTTTAGTATTTATTAATCTTAGTAATATAATTCCTTAACCTTCTATATAATTAAGTTAAGAAATTTAAGCTATTTTTTTTTTCATTTTTTAATATATTTAATTATCCTTAGGAGCTTTACTAGCTTTTTAAATTATATTTTTTTTATAACTTTTCCTTTTTCTATATATTTTTATATTTTTTTATATAATATAGGGGTTATTAATTCTATTATCGTGGATATTTTAGTATTTTATTAATCTTCTTAATTTAATTATAGTATATTTTTAAAATCTATTAGTTTAAGGTAAGTTTACTATTTTACCTAGCCTTTAATTTAGTTAATATTAAGGTTATATAACTTAAGTTAATTATATTTTAAAAATATATTATATTTTATAATATTAGTAATATTAAAACTAAATATATTTTTAATTTTACTAAACTAAATCTTAAGAAGATTAATTTTATAGTTAATAATTCTATTATTATAGGTAAATTATTATTTCTTAATATTTATAAAAGTATATAGTTTTTTTTTTTATAATTATTTAACTATAGGTAGTTAATTAGTTAAGGTATAATATAGCTTATTATAGCTTTAAAGTTTATATAAACTATAATTAAATATCCTTTTAAGGTACCTAGTATTTAAAATTTTTATAGTTTTTTTCCTTTTATAAAGGTATTTAAGTTATAGTAAGTTATATTATTAATACTATTATAATAATTATTACTATAAGGGTTAATATTAATATTATTTAGGTCTAAGGTAATTTATCTTAGTTTTTTATTTTAAATATTATAGTATTTATATTAGGTATATTTAGGCTTAAGTATATATTTAGTAGTAAGTTTATAGTATTTTTAAAGGTTTTTTTAGTTAATTTCTTATAGTTTATTATTACTATTATACTTTATAAAATTAAATTTTTACTATTTTAGGTTATAGGTAATATATATAAAAGCTTAGCATTAGTACTAGTATTTTTTATAATAATTTTTATTATAAAATATAAATTCTTTTTATTTATATTCTATAGCCCTATAGTCCTTATACTATTCCTAAAGTTTAATTATAATATATTATTTATATAGTAGTAACTTATAATTAATAATATTAGCTTTATTATATTAGTTAGTAAGTAAAATATTATTAATATAATATAGGATTAATTTTAGTATTTTAGCTATTAAGTATTTATTTATATTAGTTTTAATATATTATTAAAACTAATTTCTAAGTAATAGGATTTAGTTATAAGTAGTACTTAAATTAATTTATTTAATTTATCCTTATTATTTAAGGAGTTTTTATTAATCTTTAGGTTTTTTTTATTATATAATTTTATTATAGTATTAAGTTTCTTTAATAATACCTTAGATTTTATATTAATCCTTATACTATTTTTAATTAGCGGTAGTTATTTTATAAAGGTAGTAAATACCTTTAGGTTTTATTAACCTATATTAGTTATATATACGTTTCTTAAGGTTATTAATTTCTTCCTATGTTAATCCTTTAAGAGGATCTACTTATATAGGGCTTATTAATAAAGTAGTATTTAAGAGGCTATTATAATTTTTATTTATTTTAAAGTTATATATATAGTAACTATTATTAAAAAGTTTATAAAATTTATAAAGTATATATAGCTTATTTATAAGTAGTTTATAGTCCTTATATTATATAAAAGAGTATATATTTAAAAAAGTATTAATTTACTATTAATTTTTTTTATTAGTTTTATAAAAACTAGAGTTATAGATTTTTCTACTATTATTATAGGTAATATTATTTTTACTACTATTTTCCTTATTTAAAAGTTTCTATTTTTAAAGTACTTTTTCCTTATCCTTAGATTTATTATTTTATTTTTATTTATTAAGGCTTTATTAAATAAGTTATTTAATATAGCTAAGGTTTTCTTAGGTAATTTCTTTAAGTATATTTAAGGTTTAAATATACCTCTTAGGGTATTATCTAAAACCTTATTTATTACTATAGTATATTTAGTAATTATTATTATAATATATTAAAAAATATAGTATATTATAATTTACTAAAGGTTTTATAGTATTAATAATTTAGTTTTTTTTAGGTTTTAAAATAAGTATAAACTTTTTATTATTATTTTTCTTAAGAGTTTAATAATATTTCTTTATATATATTTTTTTTTTTATAATTATAATATTTAATATTCTTATATTATACTTTAATAATACTAAGGTTTATTAATTTTAGTTATTTATTATTAAAAAAAGTAATATAATTATTTTACTTTTTTCCTTAGTTAGTTTAGTATTTTTATATTTATTTAAGCTAAATATTATAAAGGTTTTTAGTTTTTTCTTACTTTTATTTTTTTTATTATTCCTAATTATAATTATTAATTTTAATAGTTTTTTAAGTATAGTTAATAAAAGTTATTTTTTTATAATTAATTTTAAAAAGTTTATCCATAACTTTAGGTTTTATATTATTATAGTAAACTTCTTTTTTAATTTCCTTAGTTTAATTAACTTTAGTTAATAAGTATAGGAAAATTAAAGTATATTTATTTAGTAGTTTTTTTTAAGTAATAAAATAAAGTTCTTACTTAGCCTTTTATTACTTATTTATAATATTAAAAAACTTTCTAAGTTATTTTTAAAATTTTATATACTTAGTATAAATTTCTTTAGTTTATATTTTAAGCTTTTTTAAGTTAATTTTTCCTTTTTTATAATTTTATATAATAAGTTAAAATTATATTTTAGTATTTTTTATAAAGCAGCTACTTATAAAAATAACTTTATCTTTATTATTTTTTAAAGTAAAAGGGAAATATTTAAAATAGGTTATAAATTTTAAAAAGAATTTATTTATTTTACGTAAATCTTTATTAAAAGGTTTAGGCTTTATTAATTTAAAAACCTTACTTTTCTCCCTTTTTTTATTTTAAAGGGTTTAAAGTTATATTTTAAAAGCTTTAAACTTAGCCTTTAGTTTATTATAATTAGCTTAATTAGCTATATTTTTAGCTAGTATATCTTTAAGCTTAATATTACTATTGTAGTTACTTTAAGCTTTACTTTTATAATTAATATTATTATCTAAAACTCTAAAGCTTATAAACTACTAAATTCTTAATATTTTATTACCTATAAGTCTAAGGTAACTATTTAAATAAAAGTTATTATTATATAATAAACTAAGTCCTATAGGTTAGTATAGGTTAACTATTTTTAAAGGATAAACCTTAAAGTAGTTCTATAGTTTATATTAACAAAGTAATTAAATTAGTAATAAGTAATTTTATTATTAGCTAGTAATATAAATAAAAATAAATATCTATATTTTAATTTAATTATATTATAAACGCTATAATAATAATAAGTTATTTAAGTATTTTAATAAATAATATAAAGTAAATTTATATATTTAGTTAACTTAGATTAGATTAATATATAGAATATTAATCCTTCCTTAGATTAATAAATAGTTTATTAATCCGCTGTTAAATTAAGAAGTTATATTTTAATCCTTCCTTAATTAGTTAAAGGATTAAAGTTAATCTAATCTAGGCTAACCTATTGGCCTGTTGTTACAACCTTAAGAGTCAGGTTGTGATACTTTAGCTTAACCCCATTATATAGTAGTAATTAATAAAAATACTAAGTATTAAACTTTTTTATTTACTAAATGGTTAGAGTGAAACTAATACTTAGATAAAGATAAATAGTAGATTAATAATATTAAAGTAAGTTCTATAGTAAGCTGTAATTATATTAATATAGGACTTAATAAAGAATTTAATAAAATTAGCTTTATAATTAAGGAGAATAATAATAAAAATAATAATAGAAGCTACTTAAAAAGTAATTATAATAGTAGTAATAACTATAATAGAAGTATATATACTACTAGTAGTTACTATAAAGTTAGTTTTAATATTACTTTTAATATATAAAGTAATAGTACCTGCTTTTTAGCTTTTTATATTATAAATACTTAAAGTTGTAATGAACCAGGTCCTATAGGCACTATAGGTTAGCTGTTTCCAAGGGACAAACCTTAGAGTGGTTCTATAGTTTATGTTAGCGGAGCAATTAGGTCAGTAAACGGGCAATCTTATCACCAGCTAGTAATATAAATAAAAGTAAATATCTATATTCCAATCTAATTATATTATAAATACTATAATAATAACTAACTATCTAAGTATTTTAATAAATAATATAAAGTAAACTTATATATTTAATTAACCTAAATTAAATTAATATATAAAATATTAATCCTTCCCTAGATTAATAAATAGTTTATTAATCCGCTGTTAAATTAAAAAGTTATATCTTAATCCTTCCTTAATTAATTAAAGAATTAAAGTTAATCCAGCCTAGGCTAACCTATTAGCCTATTATTATAACCTTAAAAGTTAGGTTATAATATAATATCCCTCTTTTATTAATCTTATCCTTAAGACCTTACTATATCTAGTATAAGTAGCTACTTCCCCCCCTTTTTTATTAATATCCTTATTTTTCCCTTATATTTATATATCTTTATTAATTATTATATTAGGTATTTATAAGAAATCTTATCCTAAGATAGAGTATTATAATATTCTTTTAGAAATTATTTTATCTTATTTTATTAAAATAAAAAACTATATATATTATTCTAATAAAAAAAAATAAAGCTTCTTAAAGTATTAAATATCTAAAGAAGATTTTATTTACTATACTAAATATATAAAGGATAATAAATCCTTATATAACATATATCTATTATTATTAACTTAACTTTAAAAAATTACTTTATTTTATACTTAATATAAAAATACTTTTAAAAAGGCTAAAGAAAAGTATAAAATAATTAATATAAAGATTAAATATCTTTATAAATAAAAACATCTATAGCTAAAGAAAATAACTTATATAGTTACATAAGGTATTAATAATTTAAAGAAGTTAAATAAGGTTAAACATAAGAAAGCGAAGGCTGTTTACTAGGCTGCTATAGTATAATTAGCAGAAAGTTTTTTTAAAGTTATCCCTGCTTTTTTAAAATTAATAAATTATTTAAAAATATTAATAATAGATCCTAAGCTAATATAATCCCTAGGCTTTAATAAAGTTTTTCTACTAGCGCTATTAAGTTCTTAAAATACTTAATAAGTTTTTATATTTCTTTTTTTTCTTCCCCTTTTTCCTATTATACCCTATAATATTATTTACTATCTTCTCCTATTTTTATTATATTAATATCCTTTACCTTATATTCTTCTTCTTTTTCTTTAATAATAATTTTATCTTAAATAAATCTTTCAGTTTCTTTATTAATTTATACTTTTTTTAATAAAAAGATATAAAATATTAAATATATATATTTTCTTTATTTTTCCTATTATTTTAAAAGTTTAAATTTATAATTTACTTTTTTAATTTTTTTTAAAATTTTATAAAGTCTAAGTTTCTTAAAATTAAGTTTATTACTTAGCTTATTTATTTTAATATTTACTTACTTATTTCCTTGTATATATTAGTAAAACTAGGTTATATCCCCTTTCTAAAGGGTTAATCCTTTAATCCTATTTTTATTTATATATTTAATTATCCTTTATTAAATAAATTTAAATTATTATTATAGTTTATTATATAATTTAATTATATCTTCTACCTTAATTATAACTTTTTTAACATTTTCCCCTTACCTTAGTAATTAATAAGCTTTAGGTTTAAATTTATAGTTTAAGAAGAATAGTAATTTCCTAGTTAATTTAAATTCTATACTATTATATATAAATTATATAACAAAAAGGAGTTTTACCTAGTTATTTTACTTAAAATTAATATAATAGTATAAATAAGTCTTAATTATTTAGTTAATTTTTTTTATTTATCTATTTATCTATAGGTAGTAAGCTATACTAGCTTTATAATTTATCCTTAATCTAGTTATAAATACTTTCTAAAATTTAAATATAAATATATTTCCTCTGTTAAAGATTATATCTCCTAGTAGTTTATAGTTACTTAGAATATATCTTATTATTACATAAGCTAATTCTTTTATATTACTAGCTTCCTTAAATAATATAAAGTAGGTTAATTTTATAAGTTTATTAACTACTATAAAAATACTATTATAAAGTACCTTTATAACTAATTTTCTTAAAAAAGGTAGTTTAGTAATTAAGTTAAATAAAATTAATTTCTATAGTTATTATAGTACAGGTAGCAGTTATAGCTATCTATAGGGTTTATACTTAAAGCTTTTAGCTTATCTATATATTATATATTCTAATATAACCTTCTATACCTATTTCTTAATACCTTTAAATTTAAAGTATTATATAATTTACTATATAGTTTTTCTAATTCTATAATATTCATTAAGCTTATATACATAGACTAATTTTACTATTTTACTTCGTAAGTCCTCTAGTACCTAGATAAGTCTATCTAATATTAAGTATCTAATATTTATAAAAATACCTTCTAGGTATTATTTATTTTCCTAGTTTTTAACATATTCCTTTATATTATTAATAATCAGGTCGTTTATCTTAATTTAGTATAAGGTATTAATTAATTAAATAACTAGGTCTTTATATTAGTTTTTCTTTAGTATTTATACCTTAACTTCTAGGATTTCTTAAAAGTAGTTTAAGTACTTACTAAATATATTAGCATATCCGTTATTTAATCTACTATAGTATTTAATAATAAGCTTAAACTTAAAAAGTTACTTATAGTATTTAACTTATCTATAGAATAGTTTTTATATTATTATAAAGTAAGTAATATTCTAATAGTCTATAAAGATTATTATTAAAAATTAACTTCTTTTATAATAGTATTTCTAATACTACTTACTAAGTACTTAGTATATAACTATAAACTCTTTATTATAAATAAAATATCTAAGTTCTAGTTTATATAGTTTCTTAAAGAAGTAGGTAATAGGTTTAAGCCTCTTTTTCTTTATATTATTTAGTTAACTAAGTACTCCTTTAATTACATAATCTAAGGTATTAGTTTTAATTATAATAAGTTTATTTAGGTTAAATATTATAAGTACTAGTGTACTTATAAAAGCTTATTTAAGGTATTTAAAGGCTATTAAAGTATTTTATATTAATTCAAATTTAATATTTTTCTTTATTAAATCTATAAGTAATATAGTAATTTTTAAAAAGTCCTTAATAAAGTATTAGTAGTAATTAATAAGTCCTAAGAAACTTTATACTTACTTAATATTTTATAATAGTTCTTAATTACTAATTACCTTAAGTTTCTTAGGGTTTATTTAAACTTTACCTAAGGTAATAATATATTTTAAAAATATAACCTTTTATATATAAAAGTTATATTTCTTAGGTTCCACTAGGAGTTTATTATCTTAAAGTATTTATAATACCTTCTTAATATATTCCTTATATTTTTTTAAATTCTTAAAGTAAATAAAGATATTATTAAGGTATATAATAATAAAATAATTTACGTAATTTTATAATATATAATTAATTATTTTTTAAAAAAATACTAAGGTATTTATAAATTTAAAAGGTATTACTTAATATTTATAAAGTTTATATTTTATATAAAAGGTAGTTTTCTATTTATTACCTTTTTTAATTTAAATAAGGTTATATACTTCTTTAAGATTTAATAAAGTAAAGATTTTAGCTTTTATAAGCTAGTCTTTAATTTCTAAAATTAGTAGTAGTAGTATAATATCTTTCTTAGTTATTATATTTAATTATTAATAATTTATAATAAGTTAAAGTTTACTATTTTTTTTAAATATAAATATAATTAAATATTTTACTAAGGATTTAAAAGGTTTAATATAGCCCTTCTTTAGCTAATCCTTAATTTATTTATTAAGTATTTTAAGCTTAGTAATACTTAGGTTATAGATTTTATTAAATATTAGTACTTTATTATTTATAAGTTTAATCTTATAATCCTATTAGCTATATTTTAGTAATCTAGTATTTAATTTTTTATTAAAGACTAGTATATACTAAAAGTCTATTAGTATATTCTTTAAATATTTTAATATCTATTAGTCTTAGTAATATAATTCCTTAACCTTTTATATAATTAAGTTTAGAAATCTAAGCTGTTTTTTTTTAAGTTTTTTAATATATTTAATTATTCTTAAAAGCTTCTTTAGCTCCTTAAATTATACTTATTTTATAACTTTT